>NC_134017.1:35460135-35500135 GCF_040712315.1 Castanea sativa
CCATTCAGACATCCTCTATTTCTGCTTGGCAAAAACCAGGATTGCTGTTTAGATATCCTCTATTCCTTCTTGATACTCAACAGAAATGCTATTCAGATATCCATTGTTTCTACCCAACCTAAGACCAAGACTGCTATTCAGATATGCTCTATTTCTACGTGGAAACAATTAAGACTGCTCAAATATCCTCTATTTCTTCCAGACACAAGTCGGGGCTACTATTTAGATATCCACTATTTGTACCTCTTCCAAGACCAAGACTGCTATTCAGATATCCTTTGTTTCTACTTCGAAAAAATTAGGATTGCAGTTCTGATATCCTCTGTTCCTACCTAACACTCATCGAGACTGCTATTTGGATATCCTTTGTTCCTACTTGACACTCATTGGCCTGTGACGAGACTGCTATTCAGATATCCTCTCTTCCTTCTTGGTAAAATCGGGACTGCTATTTAGATAACCTCTGTTTCTACTTGGCAAAAATCAAGACTGCTATTCAAATATCATCTGTTCCTACCTAACACTCATCGGGATAGCTATTAAGATATCCTCTATTTCTACTTGACAAAAATAAGGACTACTGTCCAAATATCCACAGTATCTACTTGACACTCGACAGGACTGCTATTCAAATATCCTCTGCTTTTACCCGGCCTAAGACTAAGACTTCCATTCAGACATCCTCTGTTTCTACTTGGCAAAAATCTGGATTGTTGTTCAGATATCCTCTGTTCCTACTAGACACTCATTAGGAATGATATTCATATATCCATTATTTCTACCTGGCCTAAAACCAAGACTGCTATTCAGATATCCTTTGTTTCTACTTGGCAACAATCAAGACTGCACAGGCATCCTCTTATTCTTCTTGACACTCATCGAGGTTGCTATTCAAATATCCTCAATTTCTACATGCCCCAAGACCTAGACTGCTATTCAGATATCCTCAGTTTCTACTTGGAAAAAACCATGACTTCTATTCAAATATCCTCTGTCCCTACCTAACACTCATTGGGATAGCTATTCAAATATCCTCTATTCCTACGTGACACTTATCAGGACTATTATTTAGATATCCTCAAATTCTACCTGGCCCTAGACCAAGACTGCAATTCAGATATCCCTTTTTTCTACTTGGTAAAAACCAAGACTGTTGTTCCAATATCCTTTGTTCCTACCAAATACTCATCGGGACTGCTATTTAGATATCCTCTGCTTCTACCCAGCCTAAGACTTAGACTGCGATTCAGACATCCTTAGTTTCCACTTGGCAAAAATTTGGATTACTGTTCAGATATCTTTTGTACTACCCTACACTCATCAGAAATGCTATTCTGATATCCATTGTTTCTACCCGACCTTAGACCAAGACTGCTATTAAAATATCCTCTAGTTCTACCCGGCCTAAGATCAAGACTGCTATATAGATATCCTCTGTTCCAACCTAACACTCATCGAGACTGGTATTCAGATATCCTCAGTTTCTACCTGGCCTAAGGCCAAGACAGCTATTTAGATATCCTCTCTTCCTACCTGACATTCATCGGGAGTGCTACTCAGTTATCCTCTGCTTCTACTCGACCTAAGACTAAGATTTCCATTTAGACATCCTTAGTTTCTACCTGGCAAAAACCAGGATTGTTGTTCAGATATCCTCTGTTTCTACCTGACACTAATTGGGACTGCTATACAAATATCCTCTGCTTTTGCCCGGCCTAAGACTAAGACTACCATTTAGACATCCTCTGTTTTTGCTTGGCAAAAACCAGGATTGCTGTTCGGATATCCTCTATTCATTCCTGAGACTCATTAGGAATTCTATTCAGATATCCATTGTATCTACCCAGCCTAAGACCAAGACTGCTATTCAGACATGCTCTGTTTCTATGTGGAAACAATCATGATTGCTCAAATATCCTCTATTTCTTCTAGACACTCGTCGGAGCTGCTATTCAGATATCCACCATTTCCACCCATTCCAAGACCGAGACTGCTAATCAAATATCCTTTGTTTGTACTTTGAAAAAATTAGGACTGCAGTTTAGATATCCTCTGTTCCTACCTGACTTTTATTGGGATTGCTATTTAGATATCCTTTATTCCTATGTGACACTTATCAAGACTGCTATTTAGATATCCTCAGTTTCTACTTGGCCCTAGACCAAGACTGCAATTCAGATATCCTCTATTTCTACTTGGCAAAAACCAGGACTGTTGTTCTGATATCCTTTGTTCCTACCTAACACTTATCGGGACTTCTATTCACATATCCTCTGCTTCTACCCAGCCTATGACTTAGATTGCGATTCAGACATCCTTAGTTTCCACTTGGCAAAAATTCAGATTGCTATTCAAATATCATCTGTACCTAACCTACACTCATCGGGAATGCTATTCTGATATCTATTATTTCTACCCGGCCTAAGACCAAGACTGCTATTAAAATATCCTCTGTCTCTTACTGGCCTAAGGCCAAGCCTGCTGTTCAGATATCCTCTATTCCTACCTATCACTCATCGGGGCCAATATTCAGATATCCTCTATTTCTACTCAGCTTAAGATCGGGACTACTATTTAGATATCCTCTGTTTCTACCCAACCTAAGACCATGAATGCTATTTAGATATCCTTTGTTCCTACCTGACATTCAAGATGAGTGCTACTCAGTTATCCTTCACTTCTATCTGACCTAAGACTAAGACTGCCATTCAGACATCCTCTATTTCTCTCTGTAAAAACCAGGATTGCTGTGTAGATATCCTCGGTTCGTACCTGACACTCATCAGGACTGCTATACAGATATCTTCTGCTTCAACCCAGTGTAAGACTAAGACTGCCATTCAGACATCCTCTGTTTCTACTTGGCAAAAATCAGGATTCCTATTCAGATATCAATTTTCCTCCCTGGCACTTATCAGGAACGCTATACAGATATTCGTTGTTTCTACCCAACCTAAGACCAAGACTACTGTTCGAATATCCTCTGTTTCTACTTGGAAACAATCAAGATAGCTCAAACATCCTATGTTTCTTCCCGAAACACGTTAGGGCTGCTATTCAGATATCCACTATTTTTCTACCCATCCCAAGACCAATACTGCTATTCAGATATCCTCTGTCTCAACTTGGAAAAAATTTGGACTGCTGTTCAGATATCCTCTGTTCCAACCTAACAGTCATCAGGACTGCTATTTAGATATCTTCTATTTCTAACCAGTATAAGACCAAGACCGCTATTTAGATATCATCTATTTTGACGTGACACTTATTGGGGGTGCTACACAATTCTCCTTTGCTTCTACCTGGCCTAAGAGCAAAACTACCAATCAGACATCTTTTGTTTCTCCCTGATAAAAACCAGGATTGCTGTTCAGATATTCTTGGTTCCTACATGACACTCATCGGGACTGCTGTTTAGATATATTCTACATCAACCCGGCCTAAGACTAAGACTGCCATTCACACATCCTTTGTTTCTACTTGGCATAAATCAGGACTGCTGTTCAGATATCCTCTATTCCTACCAGACACTCATCAAGAATGCTGTTCAGATATCCATTGTTTCTATCCAACCTAAGACCAAGACTGCTATATAGATATCCTCTGTTTCTACTTGGAAATAACCAAGACTGCTCAGACATCCTCTATTTCTTCCCGACACTCGTCGGGGCTGCTATTCAGATATCCACTATTTCTACCCATCCCAAGACCAATACTATTCAGATATCCTTTGTTTCTACTTGGAAAAAAATAGGACTGCCATACAGATATCCTCTGTTCATACCTGACACTCATCAGGACTACTATTTAGATATCCTCAGTTTCTACCCGGCCTAAAACCAAGACTACTGTCCAGATATCCTCTGTTCCAACCTGACACTCATCGAGAGTGCTACTCAGTTATCCTCTACTTCTACTCGGCCTAAGACTAAGACTGCCATTCAGACATCCACTATTTCTCCTTGGAAAAAGCCAGGATTGCTGTTCAGATATCCTTTGTTTCTACCTGACATTCGTCGGGACTACCATTCAGATATCCTTTGCTTTTACGCGGCCTAAGACTAAGATTGCCATTCAGACATCCATTGTTTCAACTTTGTAAAAATTTGGATTGCTGTTTAGATATCTTCTATTCCTACTAGACACTCATCAAGAATGCTATTCAGATATCCATTCTTTCTACTCGGTCAAAAACCAAGACTGCTATTAAAATATCCTCTGTTTCTACACGGCCTAAGACCAAGACTGCTGTTCTCATATCCTCTGTTCCTACCTGTCACTTATTGGGACAACTACACTGATATCCTCTGTTCCTACCTGTCACTCATTGGGACTGCTATTCAGATATCCTCTGTTTCTACCCACCCTAAGACCAAGACTGCTATTAAGAAATCCTCTATTTCTACTTGACAAAAACCAGGAATATTGTTTAGATATCCTCTGCTCCTACCTGACACTCATCAGGACTGCAATATAGATATCCTTTGTTTCTACCTGGCCTAAGTCCAAGACTGTTGTTTAGATATCCACTATTCCTAACTAGCACTCATCAGAAGTGCTACTCAGTTATCCTCCACTTCTATTCCGCCTAAGATTAAGACAGCCAATCACGCATCCACTATTTCTACCTGGCAAAACCAGGATTGTTGTTCAAATATCCTCGGTTTCTACCTGACACTCATCAGGACTACTATATAGATATCCTTTGTTTCTACGGGGCCTAAATCCAAGACTGCTGTCTAAATACCCTCTATTCCTACCTGACACTCATCAAGAGTGCTACTTAGTTATCCTCCGCTTCTATCCGGCCTAAGACTAAGTCTATCATTCACGCATTCTCTGTTTCTACCTGGCAAAAACCAGGATTGCTGTTCAGATATCCTCGGTTCCTACCTAACACTCATCGGGACCCCATTTAGATATCCTCTACATCTAGCTGGCCTAAGACTAAGACTACCATTCAGACATCCCCTGTTTCTCCATTGCAAAAACCAGGATTACAGTTCAAATATCCTCGGTTCCTAACTGACACTCATCAGGATTGCTATTTAGATATCCTCCGCTTCAACCTGGCCTATGACTAAGACTACCATTCAGACATCCTCTGTTTCTACTTGGAAAAAACTAGGATTACTATTTACATATCCTCTATTCCTACCTAACACTCATAGGGAATGCTATTCAGATATCCATTGTTTCTACCCAGCCTAAGACCAAGACTGCTATTCAGATACCCTCCGCTTGAACATGGACTATGACTAAGACTACCATTCAGACATCCTCTGTTTCTACCTGGAAAAACCAGGATTACTGTTTACATATCCTCTATTCCTACTTGACACTCATCTGGAATGCTATTCAGATATCCATTGTTTCTACCTAGCCTAAGACCAAGACTGCTATTCAGAAACAATCAAGACTGCTCAGACATCCTTTGTTTCTACTTGGAAACAATCAAGACTGCTCAGACATCCTCTATTTCTTCCCTAAACTCGTCGCGCTACTATTCAGATATCCACTATGTTCTACCCGTCCTAAGACCAATACTGCTATTCAGATATCCTTTGTTTCTACTTGGAAAAAATTAGGACTGCTGTTCAAATATCCTCTATTCCTACCTGACACTCATCAAGACTGCTATTTAGATATCCTCAGTTTCAACCCGGCCTAAGACCAAGACTGATGTTGAGATATCCTCCGTTCCTACCTAACACTCATTGGGAGTGCTACTCAATTATCCTCTGCTTCTACCTGAACTAAGACTAAGACTGCCATTCAGACATCCTCTGTTTCTCCCTGGCAAAAACTAGGATTGCTGTTCAGATATCCTCGATTCGTACCTGACACTCATCAGGACTGCTGTTCAAATATCCTTTGGTTCAACCCACCTTAGACTAAGACTGCCATTTAGACATCCTCTCTTTCTACTTGGTAAAAATTTGGATTTCTGTTTAGATATCCTCTATTCCTACTTGACACTCATTAGGAATGCTATTCAGATATCCATTGTTTCTACCTAGCCTAAGACCAGGATTGCTATACTGATATCCTCTATTTCTACTTGCAAATAATCAAGACTGCTCAGACATCCTCTATTTCTTCCTGACACTCGTCTGAGCTACTATCCTAATATCCACTATTTGTACCCGTACCAAGACTAATGCTATTAAGATATCCTCTGTTTTTACTTGGAAAAAATTAGGACAACTGTTCAGATATCCTCTGTTCCTACCTGACACTCATCAAGACTGCTATTTAGATATCCTCGGTTTCTACCATGCCTAAGACCAAGACTGCTGTTCAGATATCCTCTGTTTCTACCTGACACTCACCGGGAGTGCTACTCATTTATCCTCTGCTTCTACTCGGCCTAAGACTAAGATTGCCGTTAAGACATCCTCTATTTTTGCTGGCAAAAACCAGGATTGCTGTTCAGATCTCCTCGGTTCCTACCTGATAGTTATCGAGACTTCTATTCAGATATCCTTTGCTTCTATCCAGCAAATGACTAAGACTGCCATTTAGACATCCTCTGTTTCTACCTTGCAAAAACTAGGATTGCCGTTCAGATATCCTCGATTCCTTCCTAACACTCATTGGGACTGCTATTCAGATATCCTCTGCTTTTACCAGGCCTAAGACTAAGACTGCCATTCAGAAATCCTCAATTTCTACTTGGCAAAAACCAGGATTGCTATTCAGATATCCTCTATTTCTACTTAACACTCATCAGGAATGCCATTTAGATATCCAATGTTTCTACCCAACCTAAGACCAAGACTGCTATTTAGACATCCTCCATTTCTTCTCGACACTCGTCGGGGCTGCTAATCAGATTTCCACTATTTTGACCCGACCCGAGACCAAGAATGCTATACAGATATCCTCTGTTTCTACTTGGAAAAAATTAGGACTGCTGTTCAAATATCCTCTATTCCTACTTGACACTCATCGGGACTGCTATTCGAATATCCTCTATTCCTACCTGACACTCATCGGGGCTGCTATTCGAATATCCTCTATTTCTACCCGGCCTTTGACCAAAACTACTATTCAGATATCCTTTCTTTCTTCTTGGCAAAATCGGGACTGCTAATCAGATATCCACTCTTTCTTCTTGGAAAAATCGGGACTGCTATTCTGATATCCACTATTTCTACCTAGCCTAAGACCAAGATTTCTATTCATATATACTCTGTTTCAACTTGGTAAAAATCAAGACTGCTATTCAGATATCCTCTGTTCCTACCTAAAACTCACCAATCGAGGTCGGGCGTCGACATTATGGTTGTTCATTGCATGAATGTGGTTAATATATATATATATATATATTGTGCCTTGTTCTTAATTCATGTTTGCCATGCTTAGATATTTAGTTGAAATTTTCATTAACATGTTCTTTAGTTGATTGCTTGTTTTACTTTTTTCATTGATTTCAAAATCCGCTAATGATCACCAAAACCTTCTTCTTTTTTTTTAAAATTCAAAACTGATTTATATTCTTATTAAATACAGATCTGAATTTTTTCTAGTCTCAAAATTGATCTATATTTTTACTAAGTACAGATCTAAATTTTTTTTTCTGGTCTCAAAACTGATCTGCATTTTCATTAAATATAGATCTAAAAAAAATTATGAAAAAATTTATTTTTTATAAAATTGTAGATTTTGAAATTTCAAAGAAGAAATTAAGAGTTAGATTAAAGTCTTTCTTTTTTGTATATGGTACATGCATAGTAAGTTTGTCTCATGAATATGAATTTACCTTCAAAAAGCAGATCCAATTTTTACAAATCAAATCTTTTCCTTTAACTCTTCAAAACAAATCTAATTTTTCTTAACAAAATACTTTTTTTTTTATCCTTTACAAAAAACAAATCTGATTTTTACAAATCAAATCTCATTTTTTTTTTTTTTAACTTTACAACAACAGATCTGATTTTTCTTGATAAAATCTTTCTTTTTGCCTTTTACAAAAATAGTTATGATTTTCTATAAAAACAAGTCTCATTTTTTTTTTACTTTTCAAAACAATTCTGATTTTTCTTTAAAAAGAGGACATTATTCATAAGGCAAATTTGTTTAAATTAATTTTTGTCAAGTGCTTTCATGTGTATTATAACATATCATTCAACATCATACAAAAGGGTATATAATGGCCATTGGAGTCTAGAAGACCAGACTTTGTTTGGGCAGAATGGATGCCTAACACCTTCCCATTCCGTAACCTAGCCCCCAAACTTAGGATTTTGGTTAGTAGATTAGTGTTTTGCCTTTAATTTTGGTAGATTGTAACTAGGACCAAAGTTTTGTATTTTTTTGGCATAGATTGTAACTAGGACCAAAGCCTTCTAAGGTTAATCTACCAAATTGTAACCTTTTTTTTATTCAATCTTTGACATTTGATGTATTTTGAATATGTAATTGTATTCATTTTTTTCTTATTTTTTTTAATAAAAAAAATAAGTGGTGACTCCACACCATTACCCAAAAGAGATGTGCCTTAAAGCACCCAAATCTCCTTTTAAAAGCACCTCAAGTTCCCAGTCTCTCAGAGTGGTGACTCCACTAAGGATGTCAAGGGCTAAGGTTCGTATTAAACGTTAAGTGACTGATAGGCCAAAAACGAATTGACCCCTTGTGATGGATTAATTGATTAATTAGCCAAGTTTATTAATTATTCAAATTAACATGCAAACGCGTGGTAGCACAAACAAATCACCAATTAAACTAAGTATGCAGCGGAAATTAAATGACACGGTGATTTGTCTACGAATGGGGAAAACCTACATGGCAAAAACCCTATCGGGTGATTTTAAGGTCACCACTCCCGAAACTCTACTATTATCACAACAAGCGGTTACAAGTAAAGGAATCCCAAGTACCTTACCAAATTACAGTTGAACCCTTACCCCAATACCCAATTGGACTTGTTCTGTAGTGACAATTTCTTCTTTCAATGCACGGCTCCCAAGTACGTGACTAGCCAAAAATGAATTGACCCCATGTGATGGATTAATTGATTAATTAGCCAAGTTTATTAATTAATCAAATTAACATGCAAACGCGTGGTAGCACAAACAAATCACCAATTAAACTAAGTATGCAGCAGAAATTAAATGACATGGTGATTTGTTTATGAATGGGAAAAACCTACACGGAAAAAACCCCACCGGGTGATTTTAAGGTCACCACTCCCGAAACTCCACTATTATCACAACAAGCGGTTACAAGTAAAGGAATCCCTAGTATCTTACCAAACTACAGTTGAACCCTTACCCCAATACCCAATTGGACTTGTTCTGTAGTGACAATTTCTCCTTTCAATGCACGGCTCCCAAGTATGTGACTAACCAATTTGTTGCGCGGATCCCAGTACGCGGCTTACTCCTTTGCACGAATCCCAGTACGCGGCTTACTCCTTTGCACAAATCCCAGTACGTGACTAACTCCACAGCAACCCTTTGATTATTGTAGTTGATTTACAGTAGCTTCACATAGAAACACCAATAAGATCTTCAATATTGGTGTAAGAGACTTTACTTGGTAACAAAACCCAAAGGCGTACAAGAAACGCAGCAAGAACTCTTTATTCTGTAGGAGGAGGCTAGGGTTTCAAAAAGAAAACCTTATGAAGCTCTCTAGGGTCAGGTTTTTCTTTTTCCACCTCCTTTAAATAGGTGCTTTAATGGGCTCTCCTATTCCAAATAGATTTACACAAACCTTGGGCTTTCCTAGTCCAATAAGAATTATACAAACCCATAAACAAATAGCCTTTTAGAGTAAAAATGTTGTTGGCTATAATCTAAAACCCGTAAGCTCGATCGATCGGGACATCTGTTGAGCTTTAATGAATCTCGACAGATCGAGCTTCTGTCGAGGAGGTATCAAGACCTGCAGTTTGCACTTTTCTTGAGTTGTTCTTGAGTAATATTCATGTCTTCATTTTAACCACTTGTAATGATCATCTTGAACCTACTTAGATTTACCCAAACATAAGTAAAGTGCGTTTTGTCAAAGGATATGCCAATTACATAAAAATATGTCCCCAACAATCTCCCCCTTTGGCAATCCGTGACAAAACCACAAGAGTACATTGAATGTCCTAGAATACATTCTACTCAAGATTACAAAATAAATAAGCCTAGTCTAAAAGATCTAAACCTTGGAAGTTGCTGCAAAAAGAAGGTTTGGAATCTTGACTTGGCTTTAACTTGTCTTTCTTGAATGACACTTAAACAAAAGACATCAAGGTACCATGTGGAAAACAATGACAAGTTAAATAAATAAGAAACATGTGTATAAAAAGTGAAAAGAAACAACACATGTGAGATAAAGAGTGAAACACATACATCATCACATATACCACTTGATAAGCATCATGTATGTAAAAATGGTTACAAAACCAAAAGTTACACAACACAAAAATATATTAATATCAATGAAGTTCTCCCCCTAAGTCTATACTCCCCCTAAGGAATGACATTCAATTCTCAAATTTCTCCCCCTTTTTGACACGATTGTCAAAGGGTATAAAAAGCCAAAAGACTTGACCGGAGATGGACAGAAAATAGATACAAAGGGAACGAGGAGAACAAGGAACCATAGACCTGCAAGAAAAAGGAAAACAAGATGCTATGGACACAAAGGAAGAAAAAAATGAAATGCATGCAAGGGGATCTCAATGGATCGAGAGGTGTCGAGAAGCTATCGAGCCAACCTTGATGGATCGAGAAAGTGTCGAGGATCTATCGAGCAGACAGGAGATATCTCGATCGATCCACCTTGCTATCGAGATGTGTCGAGATTGCGATAAAATGCAACTGAAGAGCTCGACAGATAAGCCAGGTATCGAGAGGTGTCGAGATGGCTTAAAACAGTTTTTCAAAGAGGAGAAAAACACAGATATGAATGCAATCATGCATGAAACTCAACCAATGATCCAATCAACATATTAGACTCTCAAAATCATCTCTTAACAATGATTTTAAGCACATGGATCCCAAAACACACACTCACACACTAAACAAGTCTAACCAATTTTATATTTCAAAAACAAGTCAAGATAGTTTAGTGAGTATACATCAACACATGTAAACCTTGTGATGGCCAAATCACATTGTACCTGCACATGTATCAAACGTAGCAAAGAATATTGCGTGTTGTGTGTGAAAACATCGCAAGATTGCATATGTGTCTCAAAGTTATGACGATTTGAGATATGAGAAAATCACTTTAACTCACACACAATCATAACTGTTTGATGGGGACTATCACCTTTGAGGTACATCCTATAACTCCCACATCTCCTAGAAAACACACTTGCAATCATATTTAAAGCATTTTTGTTCTTTTTGCTTTTATTTTCTTTTTATTAAGCAAACCATGCATGGGTATACAAAGGACAGAAAAGAAATACCCAATTATGTTAAGCTTTTGACATTGCACTTTTGCTATGCCGAAGCATACAGATGTCATATCATGATTGGCAGGTAACAGTAGTGAGATGGTTATTTATGCATTTCTCTTAGGATTTTCTAGTCCTACCCATCAAAAAGAGTGATACGAGTGTTAAGTTCAAGAGATCACTTAACCTTACTCATCACAAACAAAGAGCCTCAAAGCTCACTTGCTTAGTTGTGCATAGAGATGCTCATCTAAGCTACAAGAGATACAAAGTTTAGAAAACTCTGTTTCAAAGGCCATTTTAAGGTTTACAAGAACTGATGTACACGAACACACACTGTTTTTGTATTTTTTTGAATTTTTTTTTAAACAAAATAAAAGCTAACCAATCAAACAAAAATAGACAAGCAGCATGAAAGCATGAAAGAAAGATGCAAATGCATGAAGGTATGATAGAAACTGCAGATGCATGAAAGCATGATTCCAAAAGCAGATAAGAAATCAAGCAAAGAGAGTCCTACTTTAGATAGAAAGAATTAAAGCAGAGGACAAACAGAAAATACAATTAAGTCTTAGGATCCTTTATCACCCACACACCACGAGTCTTTGGCTGTGAAGATGAAAAGGCTCCCCTTAAATTGAGTCAAAAAGCTCAAAACTTTTAATAATTCACCAAGAATAGGTACAGAGCCTTTAGACAAAGGATGAGACCTATTGGACACTCGCTTATGAGGAAACAACTTGAAACAATTAGGACGAGTGTGACCAAATGATGCGAACCTCAATCGACACGCTTTGAGACCCAACAAAAATATTGGAATATTTAATACCAAATGATGCGAACCTCAATCGACACGCTTTGAGACCCAACAAAAATATTGGAATACTTGCCCAAGAAAGCTAAAATTCAGATTTTTGATAGAAACCATGACCCAACGTTTATAATCGAAACGCGAACCAAAGGTATAAGTTGACCTTGACCCAATGATTATAAAGAATCACGAACCAAAGGTATAAAGTTTGAACGCCACAAGGAAGAATCCCTGATAAGTTCACAGTTCTTGAAGAACCAAAAGAAGAGCAAAGCCTCACCTTTTCTGATTTTTATTCAATAATATTATATGAAAAACGTTTACAGACTTAAGGGCCTATTTAAGGGCTCCATAAAACTTGACAGACACGAAAATATATTCTAAAATAACTCCTAATTGATACCTTACCATATGTAAAATCAAATTTGACCTAAAAAGCATTAAATGCACCTAAAAACAAGGAAATAAATCACCTAAACCTAAAATAACGTTTTTTACATAAAAATACCAAAATTAATAAATTACAATAATTAAACAATAAATTGTGTCCTACATCAGACCCCTCCACTTGAAACAAACTCGTCCTCGAGTTCAGCTTTGAAATCTGAAATCTTCCGCTTCAAATAAACAAATACTTTGAATGCTTTAATGACTTGATGCGGTTGTGAAACTTCAATCCTTCATAACATGTAGCAGAAAATTTCTTCTCATCTACTTTCAATTTATTTGCAACATCAATCAACAAAGGGTTGATAATAAAATTAAAATTTTCTACTTCAAGAAAATCAACATATTGTATAGTCATCTTCATCAAATCAACTGAGACTAGAGGATTGTGAGTTGTGGACTCATCCTCATATTTAACCTCAATTGAATCCTCCACAACGTTCTCAATAATTACCATCTCTTTTTTTTTTTTCAAGTTTTTTTCTTTTTTTTCACTTTTTTTTTTTGGGGATGATAACAGGAAATAAAAGATAAAATGATAGAAAACTGATTTTAGAACCTGTGCTCTGATACCAAATGATGCGAACCTCAATCGACAAGCTTTGAGACCCAACAAAAATATTGGAATATTTAATACCAAATGATGCGAACCTCAATCGACACGCTTTGAGACCCAACAAAAATATTGAAATACTTGCCCAAGAAAGCTAAAATTCAGATTTTTGATAGAAACCCTGACCCAACATTTATAATCGAAACGCGAACCAAAGGTATAAGTTGACCTTGACCCAATGATTATAAAGAATCACGAACCAAAGGTATAAAGTTTGAACGCCACAAGGAAGAATCCCTGATAAGTTCACAGTTCTTGAAGAACCAAAAGAAGAGCAAAGCCTCACATTTTCTGATTTTTATTCAATAATATTATATGAAAAACGTTTACAGACTTAAGGGCCTATTTAAGGGCTCCATAAAACTTGACAGACACGAAAATATATTCTAAAATAACTCCTAATTGATACCTTACCATATGTAGAATCAAATTTGACCTAAAAAGCATTAAATGCACCTAAAAACAAGGAAATAAATCACCTAAACCTAAAATAACGTTTTTTACATAAAAATACCAAAATTAATAAATTACAATAATTAAACAATAAATTGTGTCCTACATCACCAAAAACACCACAATGGTGACAAACATGAGCAGTTCTAGGACTACTCAACACCTTAGAAGGAGGTCTAACCTTAGAGGTTGACAGAGACCTTAACTTAGGACAATTTGGCCTAATATGACCAACAATATGACAATGATGACAAGTGGGGACAAATTTAGAATTTTTATTCAACCTAGGAGGAGTTTTAGACATAGGTTTAGAAACTTCAGCGTTAACATCAGATTGTTTACCTTTGTCTATCCTAGCAATATTAGCCTTCAACTCTTCATTATTCCTTTTAAATGGGGGAATATAAAAATCTATTTCCTTTGAGTTAGGCTCAACAACAAGTTTGGCACTAATTAAATTTTTAACTTCAGTTTTAAATTCAACTAGTTGCTCTTCCAAACTCTTAATTTTGTCCACCTGAGATGAAATTTGATTTTTAAAATTCTCATTCAAATTATTGGCTTCATCCAATTTTGCAATCAAATCATCTTTTTCAAGCTTGATCTTTTCAAATTTAGTTTTTAATTTTGTAGAACATTCAAGAGATTTCATACAAAAATTATAAAGCTTACAATAGGCATCATGAATATCATCATCATCATTCAACACAAGATCATGCAAATCAAAACAATTAAGAGTTTCCATGACAATAGGGGTCAATGGATCTCACAGCAAATATTAAACCCTAATCAGAGTGTGCCTGCTCCGATACCACTTGATAAGCCAAAAACGAATTGACCCCTTATGATGGATTAATTGATTAATTAGCCAAGTTTATTAATTAATCAAATTAACATGCAAACGCGTGGTAGCACAAACAAATCACCAATTAAACTAAGTATGCAGCGGAAATTAAATGACACGGTGATTTGTTTATGAATGGGGAAAACCTACACGGCAAAAACTCCACCGGGTGATTTTAAGGTCACCACTCCTGAAACTCCACTATTATCACAACAAGCGGTTACAAGTAGAGGAATCCCAAGTACCTTACCAAACTACAGTTGAACCTTTACCCCAATATCCAATTGGACTTGTTCTGTAGTGATAATTTCTCCTTTCAATGCACGGCTCCTAAGTACGTGACTAACCAATTTGATGCGCGGATCCCAGTACGCGGCTTACTCCTTTGCACGAATCCCAGTACGTGACTAACTCCATAGCATCCCTTTGATTGTTGTAGTTGATTTGCAGTAGCTTCACATGGAAACACCAATAAGATCTTCAATGTTGGTGTAAGAGACTTTGCTTGGTAACAAAACCCAAAGGCGCACAAGAAACGTAGCAAGAACTCTTTCTTCTGTAGGAGGAGGCTAGGGTTTCAAAAAGAAAACCTTATGAAGCTCTCTAGGGTTAGGTTTTTCTTTTTCCACCTCCTTTAAATAGGTGCTTTAATGGGCTTTCCTATTCCAAATAGATTTACACAAACCTTGGGCTTTCCTAGTCCAATAAGAATTATACAAACCCATAAACAAATAGTCTTTTAGAGTAAAAACGTTGCTGGCTATAATCTGAAACCCGTAAGCTCGATCGATCGAGACATCTGTCGAGCTTTAATGAATCTTAACAGATCAAGACATCTGTCGAGCTTTAATGAATCTCGACAGATCGAGCTTTAATGAATCTCGACAAATCGAGCTTCTGTCGAGGAGGTATCGAGACTTGCAGTTTGCACTTTTCTTAAGCAGTTCTTGAGTAATCTTGAACCTACTTAGATTTACCCAAATACAAGTAAAATACGTTTTGTCAAAGGATATGCCAATTACATAAAAATGTCCCCAATAATGACCAACTCTATACCCTTGTCTTTTGTATGATGTTGTTGTTTGTTTATTTGTCTATGTCCTGAGATGTTTGTATGATATTTTTTGTTTGAAAAAGCCATGTTGATTGTTAAAGGCTTTCCCTGACTGTCATGGTGTGTGCCATCAAAACAATAAATATGCATGTACCCATCTTAACATATGGTGGTAGTAACCATGGATCACCAATCTTCATTAGATTCGGGTATCCAATGGCGAACTCACCAACTCATAGCCCAAAGTCACTAGATCACTTCTTGTTGACTATAATGGATAGACCATGCCATTTGGACCAATGTAATGTTCATTACATTACAAGTTGGGAGGTGTAACATCCTAGCTATGGGAAACAATGAAACAACAAACCCACCCTACAATGTAATGACTTAGAACCTACCCTTAGGCCGGTCCATGTTAAAGTTGCATTGCTAGTCAAATCCAATTAAGGGAGGACAAGAACCTTATTGTGCAGCAATTTCAAAACCTAAAGGGTGGCCAAGAGGAGAACAAGACTGATCATAATCCCCCGATCATAGAGGGTGAGAGGAAGGTCAAAGAGAGGATAAACAAGGTGGAAAAGATGATCAAAAGAGCTCGCAAGATGGAAGACCTCATGGACTACCAATCACTCTCACTTTTCCCCAATGTGAGATTACCTCCCAAGTTCAAGATACCAAACTTGGACAAGTTCGATGGGACTGGTTGCCCAAAGTTCCATTTGAAGATGTACATGAGGGCCATACAGCCCCTAGGAGCAACTGAAGACCTACTTGCTCAAATGTTTCAAAATACCTTGACTAGAGCCATTCTTAAGTGGCTCCTCAACCTAGATGATGCTAGAGCAAAGATTTGGAAGGGCATCTGCCGCGAGTTTCACAATCAATACAAGTACAACATAGAAGTGGTGTGACAAGGAGAGATTTGGAAACTACCAAACAATAGCCGAAGGAGTCCTTTTTTGCCTTCATAACCAAATGGAGAGCCAAGGTAGCCTAGATGATCACAAGACCTAGTGAAGAAGAGCAAATCCAAATGGTGGTGAAGAATTTGTTACCCATATTCCACAAGCATCTTTTTGCCAATAATTTCTAAACTTCAAAGCCTTGGTCATAACTGGTACTCAAGTGGGAGATGCTATCAATAATGGCATGTTAAAGAATAAAGAAGGCTTCATTTTTGAGAAAGCTGCAACCCACACCACCAATGAGGAGGCAATCAATGTTGTAGTTTCACAAACATCATCAACTATCAATTCTAGGCCTCGAAGGAAGTTGAATGAACTCCCTATGCCTATGAGCCAATTGTTTGAAAAGCTCAAACTTGAAGGGCATCTTTGCCCACTTGAACCTCAACCTCCTCCAAGCCCATTGCCTAAAGGTTACAAGTCACATGAGTTCTGAAAATATCATCAAGAACCTAGCCATCAGATAGACAAATGCATCAATTTGCGACATGCCATTCAAAATTTGATTGACAAACAAGTCATTACTCCACCATTATCGGCCAGCCATCCAGGCTTTTCCTAAATTTTATCTTACAAGTTTTTAGATTGGCTCTTTGGTTTTATTGTTTATTTAGCATTTGCTTTCTAGTTGGTCATTTACTCAATAAAATCCATGTTGTGTTTGATGCATTTGATTCATCATGTTGCTCATATGTACATTAAAATATATATATATATATATATATATATATATATTTATTTTCAAAAAAGCTTTAAATAAAATTTTTTTCAAAAAACAAATCTTTTGGACTAGGGGAATTAGGCCTTCTTAGCAACCTTTTTCTAAATTTTTTTTTTTGTTCTTTCAAAGACTCCAAGATTTTTCCAAAACCTTCCTTTCAAAGACTCCAAATTTTTTTTCAAAGGCCTTGTTTTCAAGAGAATACAAGAAGATCCGTTGGATAAAAACGTTTTCCAAATCATGATGATTAATTGCTCTACCAATCAATTTGTTCCTAAGAGGGATTTAACTTCATTCAATCCATGTAAGTACTTTTGCTAAACATTTAAATTATGAGAAGAGAAGGTCCTAAAAGGCAATCAAAGAAATTCATCCATTTAGCCAAAATTCTTAAGCCACATACACTCAATCCCAATCTCTCAAAATATTGTCATATCATTGGAGCATTTGAACTCTTATTCCAAGAATTACTTATTAGTAGAGCTTAAGACACTGTGCTAACAAGTAAGCATCACTAGGGATAGGAGGCCCTCTTTAGTAACCCACATTATTCCTTGACACCCATTATAATAATTATCCATTGCTAGCCAATTTGAGCCTCTAAATAGTTAGCTTGTTTTTCAATGAACCCACTAAAAACTTAAACCTTGGGTGGGAAAATAAAGTATGCATGCTTAAATCTCAAGATGAAGAAGTGCTGACCTTATGGATTCAACACCACTTGGTGAGGTCCTCAATGAAGACAATGAGACTGATGAAGAGTTAACCAAGTTTAGGAAAGAGAGTTCATCAAAGAAAAGGGATAGTTCACTCCATCAAGGTAGGAAGGAAGGAAATCCATCAAGGAGAGATAAGATTCTGAGAAAGCATCAATTTGTGAGAGAAAAAAGAGAAGGCCATCAAGCTAGAAAAGACTTCAATATGAGAAATAAAAAGAGAAGTGAATGCAAGAATTCTCATCAAGTTGTGAGAGAATATTGATTCATCAAAAGACACAAGGGACATGAGATTCCATGAAAGGTCATTCAAGTTGAGAAGGATAGGCAAAATGAAGATTCATCAAGAGAAGAAATTTAATCAAGCTGAGCAAGATGAGGAAAAGAAAAAGTAAGACACATTTCATAAAAAAAATGTGTGTTTAGTCAAGTCAAGAAAAATGAAAATGCATTAGAAAGGATAAGAGGGTATCAGGGAGAAATGCAAATTCATCCAAGAAAGATGAAAATCTGTCAAATTGAAAGAACCAAAAAAAAAAAAATGCAGTTGAGTGAAAGCCAATAAAATTCCAAAAAAAAAAAAAAATTCAAAAAAAAAAAGAAGCTTGCTAGGCTGAATACCCAAAAGGGCGGTCTAGGCAAAAATTAGGATATAAACAAAAAAAAAAAAAAAATTCAATAAAAAATCTTTCAAAAAATGAGAAAAACAAAAGTGAGAGTGAGTGATCTGACCACAAGATAAGATGCTAAGAAGACCAAAAATAGGAAGTTGTCAAGCTAAAAAAAAATCAAGACCAAATGAAAGGAATCAATGAAGACTAATGAGAAGATGATGAACATGACAAGGATTTTAGCATAAGAGTCAATGATGGAAGATGTGGAAAGAAATCTTCCAATGCTTGAATTTAAAGTATTGCATACTTGGGGAAATATCATAAAGGTTTAGATCCTTTTATATCCTTCCTTTCAATAACCTAAACCTAGCCTACATTACAACCTTTGAATAAAGCCCTCCTTGAATTCCTGCTGATTGAAAGCACACATTTAGCTTGATAAAATTTTCTCTCAGATTAAGAAGGAGAACTGCTCAAGATTATCAAGCCCCATTAGCTGATATCTCTAAAAGATAAAATTTCACAAATTCTCAAGTGACTGATTTTTTTTCTAAGCTCTAAACACTCCCTTTGTTTGCTTCCAACAAAAAATAACTTTCAAGAGAACAAGATTTCCAAATTCTCAAAAATTTTCAAATCTTCAAACTTTGGATTTTTCCTTTTGTTGCTTGTTTCCAACATATGTGATTCCCAAGCACTCCATTTTTTTGGTTGTCTTTAGGGACATAATCTGAAAATTTCCAAAATGAAGAAGCAAATTTGATTATATGCTTTTAAGGATTCCAAATGCTTCCTAGCCAATAAGATCGAGTTAACAATTAAGCATTATGATTGGTCTAAGAGGTTGTTTAAAGGATCACATTTTATTCATTTGAAAAAGATAAAATTTCAAAAAGTCTCATTCTAACTAAATTGCTTTTTTTCAAAAAGAAAAAAAAAAAAAAAAAAAAGAGACTCATTTTCACAACATTTTTTTGAACTACGCTTGGACTTGATCCTCTATGAGAGAGGTACATAGGCAGCCTTTTCAAAGGCCCGGTCACAATCACCAAAAAAAAAACTTCATTTCAAAAAGAATATTTTTCAAAACTTCTTTTTTCAATTTTTTTTTCGAACTACGTTTGGACCTGATCCTCTATGAGAGGTACGTAGGCAGCCTTTCCAAAGGCCCGATCACAATCACTCAAAAAAAATAATTTAAAGGCTCAAAATCAAGACATTTATTTGTGTGAATTTAGGCTAGGAGCATTTGTTTTGCATTAAGCATATCATCAATTTTATGTGCAAGCATGTCTAAACTAGGGGCATTGGTCCAAAACATTTTTATAATAACTGATTACTAACAAACTCATGGAAAGAATCTTTTGCAGGAGGTGGATATGGATCTTTCATCTACTCAACATTCCCTAGCAATCTTCAATTTAGATGCTACCATATGTCCAAGAAAAAAGATTGAAAATGCGACGACTAGACAAGGCTCCAAATGTGCCAATTGGCTGTCCGACAGTACCGATTGGCCCACCATTCTGATAGTACTTGTTTTTCCCAATTTTATGATTTTGATCTCATTTTACTCAAATTTTGCTTATTAAAGGTCCATGCAGAATAATATTTTTCAAAATTCACATTGATTGTTGAACTAGAGGCATTCGGCCATGCCTCATTCATTTTTGAAAAAAAAAATAATAAAAGATCATCATCATCATCTTTTCAAAAATAAAAATCAAGATTTCCAAAAATCATGCATCGATTTCTAAACTAGGATCATTAGGTCATTCCTGATCCTTTTTGAAAAAAAAATCATATTTTCCTCAAATATCAAGGTTTTCATGCATCAATTTGCAAACTAGGGGCATTTGACCATGCCTTATTCATTTTCAAAAAGAAAATAAAAAGAAAAAAGACCATCATCTTTTCAAAAAATCAAGATCTCCGAAAATCATACATTAATTTCTAAACTAGGGGCATTCGGCCATTCCTCATCCATTTTGAAAGAAAAAAAATATTTTTTCCTTAAAAGTCAAGGTTTTCAAAATCATGCTTTAATTTGCAAACTAGGAGCATTCAACTATGCCTCATTCAAGTAAGATCACCCATGCCAAAACATGTTAAGTAAATTCAAACCTTTGCACCACAAAGCTTCATTAGGTAAACTCTTAACCTTTCTGAATCAAGCTCTTACAAGAATAAGTTCATACATATCAAAGTCATCAAATTTAAAGATCAAAGAATGGTAGTTCATGAGTTATACAAGTTAAACTACTAGAAGCCAACTCTTATTTTTCTTGCAGATCAAAAGGAAAAATCTCCTGAGGTTCAATTTTCAAAGGACAAATCTCCTAACGAAATTTCAAAAGGATAAATCTCCTAAAACATTTCTCAAAAAGGAAAAATCTCCTAAAATAAAATTTTTAAGGACAAATCTCCTAAAAAAATTCGAAAGGATAAATCTCTTAAAACATTTTTCAAAAAGAAAAATCTCCTCAAAACAAAATTTCAAAAGGAAAAACCTCCTGAATAAATCTTGAAAGGACAAATCTCCATGAACAAATCTTCGAAAAGGGATAAATCTCCTACACTTCAATCTTCAATGGATAGATCTCCATGAACACATCTTCAAAAAATGAAAAATCTCCTGAATAAATCTTCAATGGACAAATCTCCATGAGCACATCTTCATAAAAGGAAAAGTCTCCCGAACAAATCTTCAAAAGGAAAAATCTATTGAACAAATATTCAAAGGAAAAATCTTCCGAATAAATTTTTAAAAGGAAAAATCTCCTGAACAAATCTTCGAAAGGAAAAATCTCTTGAATAAATCTTCAATGGACAAATCTCCATGAACGCATCTTCATAGAAGGAAAAATCTCCTAAACAAATCTTCAAAAGGAAAAATCTCTTGAATAAATCTTCTTTGGACAAATGTCCATGAACACATCTTCATAAAAGGAAAAATCTCTTGAAAAAATATTCAAAAGGAAAAATCTCTTGAACAAATCTTCAAAGGAAAAATCTCCTGAACAAATCTTCAAGGGGAAAAATTTCTTGAACAAATCTTCAAAAGGAAAAATTTCCTTAACAAATCTTCAAAGGAAAAGTCTCCTAAATAAATCTCAATTATTAAGATCTAATATGTGTTTTTGTCTATTATAGAGAAATTCTAGATTTTCCGATTCAAATTGAGATAGAGAAGCCTATCAATCACCTCAGATTCAGATCAAGATAAAGAAGCCTCTTGGTCGCTTTAAATTCAGTTTGAGATAGAGAAGCCTCCCAATCGCCCTATGTTCCAAGATAGAGAACCCTCTTGGTTACCTCTCACTCAGATCAAGGTAGAGAAACCCCTTGGTTGCCTCTAATTCTAGATTGAGATAGAGAAGTCTCTCAATTGCCCCTGTGTTGGAAAACATGGTTTTGTATCTCATACAAAACACACAGCGGAAACAACAAACAAGGATCTATTTCATTCATGATTGACAACATGCACTATATAAATTTCAGAATTTAAGAACAAGATAGTATACTTTGGTGTGGTGAAATTCAAAATCAAAGATTGAAGTACTCGGGAATACTTTTAATCCTCACTCCAATTCCACTTTTCGCCCAAGATGTGTGGTCTCTCAATCAGTTTTCAAAGGGAGAATGAAAGTGTGTCTCACTCTCACATACACACCATTTCTTATATCACTAATAAAAATTCTATATGTTTCTCCCATTATAACTAACTGATTATCTAATTGGGCTGGCCTATTAGGCCTTTCCAATTGGGCTTTAGTGTGTGGCTTGGAGTGGGACCAAAAGGGACCAATAAGACACTAGCTCCAATGGGCCTTGGGCTTTTCCGTCAACTCTTTACAAATCTAAAGTTACCATTAATTATATTTAATACCACTATATAAATATAATTACACTCTAGGCCTTATTAATAAATTATATCCCAAGACTTTATTGTACATGCAACCCCTTCATAAAATATTTGTAGTAACACAAAGTCATGAATGTAGACTGTCACTTTGTAAATTACTACATATTATCCTTGAGTACCCGGTTTAATCCTTTAAAGTTATTCATCATGTATTTATGAAATCCAATTTCATAAATATATACTTTAGTAATTTTTTACCAAAGTGGTTAGGCCTAACTCTCTAAATAACTGATTCTATTAAACTTATCTCAAGGGAATATTTTATATCTTCAGTAAGAGACTATGAATTCCATCTTGAGAATATATGTTTCATCAACACTAAATGTGGCTGCCCAACATACTGAGGTTTTGACCGTTACTTTAGATCTCACTCCCGATATATCAAAGCAACCTACACTTCATGATCAGGTCCATTATCCTCTCAGGATTAAGAGTTCATATAAATAGAAGTCCTGAGATTTATTATTCATTTGACAGTCGTTAAGAGAATAATAAATCTCACAGCGGTCCAGTTCAATATGTCTTAACTCTTAAAACATATCAACATATCAACTAGAAGTCTCTACTTCCATGATCAACACAAATCATCTTATTTGATACGTTATAGTCTTCGCAGATGAAATGCCCAATTTCATCACCAACTACGAACTATAAATTTTGAGTTTACAAAGAACTTGTAACTTATATTTTCTGTGACTAAATCACATAAATCACATACTATGCATCTCATGGACTATATGATAATGTCTCAATATTCATATTACCATTATTTTATATGATAATAAAACAACTTTATTAATCACAATATTAAGTCATACACAATGTCATACATAATGTCATACATAATATCATACATAGCATCATACAATAGGATTTAAGGGCACTAATCCTAACACCCAGGTTCTAAGATAGAGAAACCTCTTGGTTACCTCCCACTAAGATCAAAGTAGAGAAGCCCCTTGGTTACCTCCAGTTCCAGATTGAGATAGAGAAGTCTCTCAATCGCCCCAGGTTTCAAGATAGAGGAGCCTCTTGGTTACCTTCCACTCAAATCAAGATAGAAAAGCCTCTTGCTCGCCCCCACATGCGGATTGAAATAGAGAAGCCTCTCAATCCACCCTAGATTTAGACTAAGATAGAGAAGCCTCTCAGTCACCTTAGATTTCAAGATTTAATTCAAGTTTATCAGTTATCAAGTAGGTCAAGTATTCACAGTTTCATTTTTCAAAACAACAAAACACTAGTTCTATGTACCAAGGTTTTTAGGTTCTAGGGGTAGGTAATCTTTGAAAAGTTAACCTCGATTAAATCATGGCTACGAAAATCAGTGTCTTTGTTTTACATTGACATTCACTTTGCAAGCTCTGTCAATGAGGGCCATTCTGTAGACACTCGATTTTGCACCCATAATTTAATCTCGGAAGATGGCTAGAATGACCATTCATATACCTGAAAAATCATAGTTGCATTACATGCATTAATTCATTTATTGCATATCATAAAAATGATCTTAAGATTCTAACGATCACGACGGTATGTCCAATTCTTGAATCGAACCGTTGGATTGAAGGATATCACATGATCAAGTTTTCACGGTTTGCATGCATTTTGTTTGGGTAGAACTGACCATGCATGATTAATTTAAATTAATTCTTATTTGTCAAACAATTAAATTTAATTAAATAATTTTGTGATTGGTTGTTGGCTAGTGTCAAAAATAAGCCTACTTGCATGAGAATACTGTGGATAATCAAATAACAAAGAAGTTAAGGATAATCAATTCTTTTTAGAATAATTATCTACAAGACAATTATCACTTGAAAGACTAGAATATCAAGAAAAATGGATTAATTTTTAGAATACGAATAAAAACGAGTCTAGGTGCAATTTCTGGCTAAAAAATCCTCAAAAAAGGAGTCCAAATCGAACCAAAACTAGAACACGGGCTCGACACCCAAGAGGGCTTGTCGACACTTGACATAAATGCTCAACCCTGCCCGGGAATGTCCTGATTGAGATAAAGCCTATCTTTTTTGACTTTTTAGAGATAAGGACGCGTTCCAATTTGTATATGATCTATTTAGCTTATTTTTTAAGCACCTGAACCTCTATAAATAGAGGAAAAAGATCAGAATTAAGGGCTCTTCTTTTTGGACTTCTCTCCTCCCCTTACGCTGAAGACGTTTTGGAGGCTTTTGCTTTAAGAATTTCATTTTTGTATGTAAACTATTTTAGACCTCAAAGAAGTAAAACTTCTTTGATTTCTAAAATATTCTCTTATTTGAAGAGCACGCTCATGCAAGAGGTATTTAGTTATATTCTTCTATTTGTTTTTCCTTTCCATTAATTAGTATGTTGTGGATGTTCATTGTGTGAATGTGGTTAATATGTTTTTTATTTTTTTATTGTGCCTTGTTCTTAATTCATGTTTGCCATGCTTAGATATTTAGTTGAAATTTTCATTGACGTGTTCTTTAGTTGATTGTTTGTCTTAATTTTTTGTTTAATTTCAAAATCTGCTAATGATCACCAAAACCTTTTTTTTTTTTTAATTTCAAAATTGATATGTATTTAATTTTTTCTGGTCACAAAACTTATTAGTATTTTCATTAAATATGGATCTGAAAATTTTTCTGAAAAAGTTTTCTTTTTTATAAAATTGCAGATTTTGAAATTTCAAAGAAGAAATTAAAAGTTAGGTTAAAGTCTTTCTTTTTAATATGTGATGCATGCATAGTAAGTTTGTCTCATGAATATGAATCCTCTTTCAAATATTTTTCTTTAACTCTTCAAAATAGATCTGATTTTTCTTAACAAAGATGACAAGGTATTTATCATAGAAAAAATATATCACAAAATGACTACAAAAGAGAAAAGACTGATCAACGATGACAAGGTATCTATCACAGAAAAAATCAATGATCAACCAAAAGAGAAAAGACTGAAGACAAAATGGCCTTCGTATTTTTGGCTTTGAACATGTTTATTTTAAAAGTTGATGTGAAACTCTCATGTTTAAGAATTATTTAGGACTTGCAGTGTCACATCCCAGTCAGCCCCATAATAATAAATAAAATAAAATAAAAGGAAAAGGGGTCAGATTTTTAATGGTTCACACGTGCCTCCCAACTACCCCACGTAGCCCACCCTTCCCCACCACTTATTGCACTTATCTCTTTACTCTTTGGCCGGCTCACTCTATTCTTTTTCCTTTCATTTTTTTTGTTTTCTCTCATACACTCCCCTTTACTCTTTTGCCCTCTCACCGGTACTACTACACCACCACCACCACCATTTTCACCATCATTTTCCTGCAAGATCACCGGAAAATTCTTGTGAACCCATAAGCACCTTCACATCTTTTATTTGAGGTAAAAATTTCTAATCTTTTTGGTAGGTTTTACACTTTTGCTTGAGGTTATTTTTATCTAAGCTTTAATAATGATACCCATGTGATTTATGGGCATTGGAAGTGATATTTATGTGTTTTTATGTATGGGTTTTGTATTGGTGGAATCATTGAATGAGTGGTTTTATGGTTTGTACCAATGGTGGTGATCTAAGTGGTGAAAATTTGGGGGTTCTGGCTTTTTAATGTGAAATAAATGGTGAATATAATTTTTATTGATTATTTGGAACTAGTCAAAGATTTAAATTGTTTGTTATGGAGGATATTATGATTTTGGTATCATGGGTCTCTTGTTGATGTGGTGTAGATATTATGAGAAGCACTTATAAAATGTTGAGGTTTGATGTTAGAGATAATACCTTGAATGATTCATGAGTATAATGGGAGTCTATGCCTTGTAAATTAATTTGTTGAGAAACTTTAGAAGTGGAATATATTATTATTGATGAGGTTAGATACTAGGCTTGCCTAATTAAGTGCTTATTTGGCAATTCCTAAATTGTAGCTAGATACAATTTCAAGCTCTATGCTTATCGTGATAGGTTTACTTGATATTGTTTAGGTTCTAGCTAATCTCCTTGGAGCTTGGAGAATTAGGCTTTTGCAATTGCGAGGTAAGTAGCTTTTTAATGAGATTTTTGGAAAAATAATCATATTGCATAAATGTTGTTTTTGGGTTAGACACACTTTTGGAAACTATATTTTCCTAAAAGCTATTGTGTTGTAACCTTAATATATATATATATGTGTGTGTGTGTGTGTGTGTGTGTGTGTGTGTGTGTGTGTGTGTGTGTGTGTGATTATATATATGAAAATGCATCATATTTGGTATTGCATTTGGGGAAATGCATGAATTGTTGACATGGAAAATATGAGCATCTTTTATTTAATCTTTGATAAGAAAATTATGGATTTTATGGTTTCTTAGAAAATCTAAAGATGCTTATCTTTTCTTGTTATTGGGAAATTGATATAAAATCTTTTTGACAAGAATGAAGTTGAAAACCTTACAAACCTTGTGGAAGTTAGATTATTTAAGGTTTTCCTGAAATTACCTAGATATAAACTATGTATTTCAAAGTATATGTAACCTGTGAGCTATATGTGGTTTTAATACCATGCCATGTGTGATTTCCCGGTGATCACCCGATTTGGTTTTCGTAGTCTTTGTGACAACGAAATCAAATCCAGGTCAGTGCCCTTTCACTTTGGATGACGCATTCTTCCCTTCTGTCCATGGGGGAAAGAGGTTCCTTGATTGTGTGTGGGTGAGGCTGCTGTCCATGGGGCCAAGAGACCACATGCAAGAGAGGTCCCATTTGACGCGCTCTCTCTGCTGCCCATGGGGAGAGAGAAAAACCTTGAGGGTATAGGTGAGGCTGCTGTCTATGGGGCCAAGAGTCTGCATATCAGAGAGGACAATATCATGCTAGTTATGAATGGGTGGATCCCCTGACCGGTCTATGTGGTAGTGTGGTATATTTGTGATAATTTACCATATGTTAGATTTTATGGCTTTGAAAATTATATTGTTAGTGCTCACAGATTGTAGACTATGGTATATAGTTTCAAGGTATTTACTTTGAGAAACTTTATGTTTCATTATTTAATCATTCTTGTCATATTATTATTACTGAAGATGAAACTTGCATTTCCCCCACCCTCATTAATTATGCTACTTACTAGGCTTTAGCTCATCCCACCCTCTAATAGTTTTTTAGAGTAATTAGCTATACCTTGGACATGAAGCTTACTTCGTTGGTGATGATTGAAGTGCTATGTTAAATTTGGAGACTTTTGTTGTAAATGGTTGGTGACTTGAATTTGCTATGTTCACCAAGACAGTAATTAATTCTATTGGAGGTTGGTCACTTGAGGTTTGTTAGCCTTAGGCGTGGTAGGCCTAGACTCGATATTAAGATTCCTTATTCTTGATAAGATTGTGACTTTGTGTAATACAAGATTTTTGTAATATATATTCATGTATTATTTGGAGGCACATGATTTTCTTTATTGTTCATAAAGGTGTTATAGAGCGCTAACTTGTAATGGGGAGATTTATGGTTATATATTCTTATCTTGTGAAAATGAAAGGAAAATAAAGATCTCTTATAGTTTGGTTTTCCAAAAAGGAAAAATCTACAGGTACCTTTGGGATGTATTTCTCATGCTTTGGATCGCTTTGGGTTTGGGTCGTGACATGCAGGTTAAGGATTCTATTTAAGGTTCAGGTTTTTGGGGTTTTTTTTTTGTTTGATTTAGGGTTTGGTTTTTTGGATTTTGTGTAATGACATGGTTTAATGGAATGGTTGAATTTTGGAAAAAAATTTTTTGCTTAATGGGCCAATGGTGAGTTTGGGAAAATTGTGACTGGAGCAATGCATGGTTGCCTACGTACCTCCTTGGTAGAAGGATCAGGTCATCACGTAGTTCATTTTTATCTGCCTTAATTTTTGCCTAGGCCACCCTTTTGGGTTTTCAACCTAGTAGGCTCTCTCATACTTTTTTTTTACTCTCCTTTTACGTAGATCACCCTTTCGGGTTTTCAACCTACCTCCTCTTTTCTTATCTTTTTTTTTTTTGGACAAACCTAGGAAGGGAAATAACATAATTTACAACCATTTCAGACGTGGTGCTGTGAGATTACCACCTTAAACGTGGTGTTTCTTTAATTGATCCATGTTGGTTGGCTTAATAAAAGGGTTTGCATCTAAATCCATTAACCTTACTACTCTCACAGAGTATATCTGCTTGATAATGTATGGACCTGCCCAATTTTGCTTGAACTTCACTTTTGCATCTTGAATTAGGGCTTAGATCTCTTTTAGCACTAAATCACCTAACTTTAAATCTCTGGTTCTTACTTTTTTGTCAAAAGGTTTTCTAAGCCTCCTTTGATAACCTTGAATATGATACAAGGCCATAAGTCTCTTCTCATCCATCATGCATAATTGGTCATATCTACTTTGCAACCAATTTACTTCAGGGATTTCACTCTCCAATACTGACCCTAATGAACAAACACCCATTTCAATGGGAAGGACTACTTCTATCTCATACACCAATGAATAAGGAGTGGCCCCAATGGAAGATCGAATTGATGTCCTATACCCCTAAAGTGCATAGGGTAATTGTAGGTGCCAATCCTTGTAGTTTTTCGTGCTCTTCTTCAAGATTCACCCTATATTCTTGTTGGCAGCCTCAACTGCTCCATTAGTCTGAGGACGGTAGGGCGAGGATTTGTGGTGTTGAATGTTGAATTGTCGTAGTAGCTTCTCTGTTTCTCCCTTGAAATGCAGCCCATTGTCAGAGATAGTTTCGTGTGGTACCCCATATCTGCAAATGATATTTTTTTGAATGAATTGAGCAACTTTCTTTGAGTTCAAAACCTTGTATGAGGCAGCTTCTACCCATTTAGTGAAATAATCTATAGCAACAAGTATAAATTCATGGCCATTGGATGCAGTTGGGTTAATCTTCCCAATAATATCTATCCCTCATGTAGAAAACAACCAGGGTAATGTCATGGTATGTAATGGCATAGGTGGCATGTGCTTCAGATCTCCATGGACTTGGCATTGATGGCATTTTCGAACATAAGCCGCCTAATTAGCTTCCAAAGTGGTCTAGTAATAACCTTGTCTCATTATCTTTATTCACAGCATGTGTACATTCATATGTGGCCCATAACTTGACTCATGAACCTCTTCAATTATCTGCTGTGCTTCCTTAGTGGTCATACAGAAGAGATGAATTTCATCATATGATCTTCTGTAAAGCCTTTCCCCACAAATAATGTAATTAGTAGACATCCTTCTAATGGTCAATTGGTCATTCTTATCTGCAGATAATGGGTATGTCCCATCCTTAAGGTATTGTAGGATGTCTGAATACCATTCACCTTCTTCATTCTTTCCCTCATCTTCTTCTATTGTCATGCAATAAGCTGGTTCCTCTTTTTGTTCCATCACTATCAATTTTGTTTCGTCTTCCTTAGGTCCATCCATCATGGATGCCATTGTTGCTAAAGCATCTGCAATTGGATTCTACATTCTTGTCACATATTGGTATTGGATATGACTGAATTTTGAGGCCTACCTCTAAAGACATTCATGATAAGGCATCAGCCTCTCTTCCTTGATCTTCCATTTATTCTGAATTTGAGAGATTATTAAAGCCAAATCTCCATATACTTCTAACTTTTTTACTCCAAGACCTAGGGCTACTCGTAACCCCATGATGCAGGCTTCATATTCAGTGACATTGTTAGTGGTAGAAAAGTTAAGTCTACGTGAAAATGGGATGTGCGTCCCTTTTGGAGAAATTAGGAGAACTCCAATGCCACTTCCATTTAGGTTAGTTGCTCCATCAAAATACATTTTCCACCTCAATCTCCATAATATCATCATCTGGAAAGTCTCCTTGGATCTCTTTAGCTTCTTTTGATGAACAATGGGCTAAGTGATCGGCAATTGCTCTCCCCTTTATAGACTTCTGAGTTACATATATAATATCAAATTCTGACAGAAGCAAAACCCATTTAGCTGTCTTCCTGTCCTGTACAAGCTTTTCCATCAAGTACTTTAAAGGATCCATTCTTGCAATCAACAAGACCTTGTAAGCAAGCATATAATGTCTGAGTTTGTGGGTTGCCCATACAAATGTTACGCATGTCTTCTCAAGTGGTGAATACTTTTCTTCATAGGGCAAATCTTCTTGCTAATGTAGTAGATTGCATTCTTCTTCCTAGACTCTTCTAGGTATTGAGCAAGAAAAGCCCCCCATTGCTGTATCTGTAGTTGTGAGATACAACAATGATGGCTTTTCAAGTACTGGTGGGACGAGTATTGGTGGCTTCATCGGATAATTCTTGATCTTTTCAAAAGCTTCTTGGCATTGTTCATTCCACTTTGTAGGAACTTCCTTCTTGAGCAATCGAAAAATCAGTTCACATGTAATGGTGAGTTGAGCTATGAACCTGCTGATGTATTGTGTCCTCCCTAGAAGCCCTTGGATCTCCTTTTCAGTCTTTGGAGGCTTCATCTCTACAATGGCCTTGATTTTTTCTAGATCGACTTCTATTCCCCTTTGGCTTACTATAAACCCCAATAGCTTTCCAAATATGACTCTGAAAGTGCACTTCTTTGGATTCAATCGTAACTTGTAGAACCAGATTCTTTCAAAGAACTTCCTCAAAGCTGGTATATTCCCTTCACGCTCTTTAGACTTCACTATCATATCATCAACATAAACCTCTACCTCTTTATGGATCAAGTCATGAAACAAAGTGGTGGCTACACGTTGGAAAGTAACACCAGCATTTTTAAGGCCAAATGACATGACCTTGTAGCAATATGTCCCCCCATGGAGTAGCAAAGGAGGTTTTCTCCATATCTTCTAGAGCCATCTTTCTCCATATCTTTTAGAGCCATCTTAATCTGATTATACCCTGAAAATCCATCCATAAATAATAGTAAGGTGTGCCCTGCTATATTGTCTACCAGGATGTCATTGTAAGGCAAAGGAAAATCATCTTTTGGGCTAGCCTTATTCAGATCTCAGAATTCTACACACATTCTAACCTTTCCATCCTTCTTTGGTACGGGAACCACATTAGCTAACCACTCTAGATAGTTGACCACCCTCAGGAATCCTACAATATACTATTTCTCAACCTCTTCATTGATCTTGAGAGTCCACTCTGGCTTCATTATTCTTAATTTCTGCTTGACTGGCTTCATGGCTGGATTTATGGGAATGTAATGTTGTACTATATCTGTATCTATCCCAAGCATATCTTCGTATGACCATGCAAAGACTTCTTTGAATTCTGTCAGTAGTGCCACTAATGCATCTCTCTCTAAGGTGGTTAGAGTATTACCCACTTGTATCATTTTAGGTTCATCATCAGTTCCCAAGTTAATGGGTTGGGTTTCTTCTTTTTATAGATTCTAGGTGTCCTTGTTTTAATTCTTTATTATTAAGAGTTTCTTTACCAATTTCAGAAATAAAAACATTCAAAGCTAACAAATAAGCAAAATCATAAATCATATTATAAGGAAAAGAATTCTCAATAGACTCAATAGACTTAACTAAATTAGACTCAACCATAATACTATCATAAACAGACTTAACAAGAATAGAAATAGTAGCAGAAATAGACTTAATGGGAACAGAAACTATGTTCATGGTAGGGGTGACTGGCTCGATGGTCTTGATCTTCTTGGCAAGAGTGACTAACTTGATGGTCTTGATTTTCTTCATGGAGCCCTTTATGGGGTAGGCGGCTCCCTCCCATGCTCAATTCTTCAACTCAATTGTGGCTACAGTGATGGAAGGCATCTCCCAGCAAGTTCCTTCTTCCCCTAGCATCAGTATCGGAGGGTCCTCATCCATATAATCTGTCATCATCAATCTCCATATCTGTGGGCTTGTCAGTCACAAAAGCATCTAGACACTCTATGTTGTCCATCTAGTCACCAAATAGATCTTGCTTCCCTTTGTTACTCAAATGGGTGTGTTAAGGGAGGTGTTTTGACTCGCGCCCTTCCATCTTTTCATTGTCACCTTCAGCATTCTCAAGTGTTAGGATTCTGAGACTATGGACCATTAGTTTTTGGTCTAGAGTGGCCAATCTAGCATCTATGTCATCCTCTTCTTCGATATACGGGGTCAGTGAACCAGGTTCTAAATTGTAATATGATCCCAATTCTGGAATCTCTCTACCATGCTTGTCATATCAAGGACCTGACTTTGAACTAACATCCGTAATGCAGCTCCAATCCGAGAGACACCCATAGTCTACATTATCGGCTACTTCAATCTCCTCTCCTGTATCTTCTAATACATTTACTAGCCTGTATTGGTCACTATCAGTGTCACTCTGCCTATTAGCTTCAGCATCATCTTTAATATCTCCTTCATAGTATTCTACATCATCATCGTAATCTTCATAATAGAGCGTATCATCTTCATATTCTCTATCAGTAGGGGGTTCCTCTCAATCATTATCACTGTATTGGCTATCATAGTCTTCACTATTGTTGCTTTCACTACCACTATTGCTATTGTCATCACCATGTCCATTGTCACTGCTGTTGTTGTCACTACTACTATCACTCTTGATCAAGACTTGAAGCATGATGCTATGATTGCCCAAGAAGCATGTTGAAGCATGATGTTATGTTCAAGACTTGAAACTCCACCTTCTTGATCATCGGCCCTATACTGAGCTCCAATGTTATGGTCCCCAAGACCTCCCTTCTACTATTGTCATATGCCCTCACATGCTGGTCGGTTGGCACAAAATCTTCAATGCTTAAACCTAAGCAACTTGTAGTCTTTAAAGGACATACGTTTAAGGCACTTCCGTCATCAATGAGAACCATCAGGATACTCGTGCCTTTAGCATCTACAGTAATATGCAATGGGTCATTGTGGTGCTTCCCTTTCTTTGTCAAATCTTTGTTAGAGTAGGAAATAGTGAGTTCCCTATTTACAGGCCCAATCATAGTATTCAGATCTTGAGAGGATGTGGTTATAGGGACTTGGATTTGGTTGAGAAGGTCTACCAAATTCTTGCGGTGCTTGTACAAGGCCATGAGTAAACCCCATAAAGATATGTTGACTTGTGTCTTCTGTAGTTGCTTAAGGACCTCATCCTCCTCGGGTGATTGTTGGGTGGCCTTGTTCAAGCCTTTTATTGGGTTATCAGTCTCCAAATATGGAGGTTTGAAGTTCTCCCCCCTTGTGATGTGGGCAATTTTTATCGGGTCGTTCAGGTCAATGCCTTGGGGTTTGAAGTGTCTCCCCCCATTTATGGATGTTGGGTAATTTGTGGTCTCGGCTACTTCTTTACTTCATATGTCATACCCTACTGTAGACGTCATTAACATTAACTCTTCCCAGGTCATCATAAAATATTCAGGCAGATCATAGATTAGTTCAAATGGGTCCTCTTTACTTTCTTCTTCAGTCATTAAGCAATTAATCCTCGGTCCTCTACCAAAATTGTGGTTGGGCAAGGAATTATGAGTGATGCTAGGCCTTGTAGGCGATGCAATCACCTTGTTGTCTATTAAGTCTTGAATTGCATGACGAAGACCAAAATACTTGTCAGTATCATGGCCAGGGCCTTGGTCTTAGGTTTAAGGGCTTCAGTAACCCTTTTTCTTTTAGTTTCTCAAACGCTTAGCTCACAGGCATATACAACTCATGAAATTCTTGTTGGTTAAATACATGTTTGTATCACATACATAACATACGCAGCTGAAAATTAACGGATCTACTTCATTCATAAATGTTAACATGTACTATGTAAGTTTTAGAATTTAAGAACAAGAGAGTGTACCTTGGTGCGGTGAATTTCAAAACCAAAGATCAGAAGCACTTGGGAACACTTTTAATCTTCACTCCAATTCCACTAACGCCCAAGAAGTGTGGTCTCTCAATCAATTTTCCAAGGGAGAATGTCAGTGTCTTACACTTCTTACACATTTTTTCACAATAGTGTTCTATCTTTTCACATTTTTCACACACTGAAAAATTCTGTATGTTTCTCCCTTTATATCTAACTGATTATCTAATTGAGCTGGCCTTCTGGGCCTTTCCAATTGGGCTTAAGTGTGTGGCTTGGAGTGGGACCAAAAGGGATCAATAAGACACTAGCTCCAATGGGCCTTGGGCTTTTCTGTCAACTTTTGACAAGTCCAAAGTTACCATTAATTATATTTAATACCACTATATAAATATAATTTCACTTTAGGCCTTATTTATAAATTATATCCAAAGACTTTATTATACATGCAACCCGTTCATCAAATATTCATAGTAATACAAAGTCATGAATGTAGACTGCCACTTTGTAGATTACTACATCTTAATTCCTTGAGTACCCGGTTTAATCCTTTAAAGTTATTCATCATATATCTATGAAATCCAATTTCATAAATATATACTTTAGTAACTTCTTACCAAAGGGGTTAGGCCTAACTCTCTGAATAACAAACCCATTAAACTTATCTCAAGGGAATATTTTGTATCTCTGTTAAGAGACTATGAATTCCATCTTGAGAATATATGTTCCATCAACACTAAATGTGATTGCCCAACATACTGAGGTTTTGACCGTTACTTTAGATCTCACTCCTGATATATCAAAGCAACCTACACGTCATGATCAAGTCCATTATTCTCTCCGGATTAAGAGTTCATGTAAATAGAAGTCATGAGTTTATTATTCATTTGACAGTAGGGGTGGCAAAATTGGACATGATCCATGAACCCGACACGACACGACACGAAATTAGCAGGTTATGGGTTGAGGCTTAATTGGTTCGTGTCATATTCGGGTTGACACGATGAACCCGTTTGATAAACGGGTTGGGTTAGGGTTCAATGTATGGAACCTGTTTGACCTATTTCATTAAATAAAATTTTACCAATATACCATTCAAACTATAGGTATATAAACTTATTAGTTGTTATAGTTTATTTTCTTTGACGTATTGTGATTGATTATTTATGATATTGAGATATGCGTTAGTTTTGAATAATTATTTGTGATATAATTACTTAGGAGTTCTGAATTTTATATTTAAAATATTTATTTGCTTGTTTTTCCATAAATGTTTTTCTTCATTTTGATAAAATCAGATAAACAGGTCGACATGACTGACCCGTTTAATAAATGGGTCGTGTACGGGTTGACAAATCTTGACCCGTTTAATAAACATGTCGGGTTAGTGTTGACCCGACATGAACTTGACACGCGAACACGAGTTGCCACCCCTATTCGACAGTTGTTAGGAGAATAATAAATCTCACAGTGGTCCAGTTCAATATGTCTTAACTCTTAAAACATATCAGCAAACCAACTAGAAATCTCTATTTCCATGATCAAGACAAATCATCTTAATTGATATGTTACAGTCTTTGCAGATGAAAAGCCTAATTTCATCACCGACTACGAACTAAAACTCTGAGTTTGCAAAGAACTTGTGATTTATATATTCTGTGACTAAATCACATACTATGCATCTTATAGACTATATGATAATGTCCCAATATTCATGTTACCATTATTTTTATATAATAATAAAACAACTTTATTAAACACAACATTAAGTCATACATAATTTCATACATAGCATCATATAATAGGATTTAAGGGCATACATCCTAACAATCACCCACTTGCCCTAAAAGACTATCATATACTAATCTAACTCCCATCTCCTCCAAATGTGACTCGAAAGTCCTTTGGGGCAAGGCTTTGGTAAAGGGATCTGCTAGATTCTTTGCACCATCAATCTTTGCTATTACCACATCTCCACAAGCAACAATGTCTCGAATGATGTGATACTTTCTCTCAATGTGCTTTCCTTTCTTGTGATTCCTTGGATCCTTGGATTGTGCAACCGCTCCACTATTGTCGCAGAACAATGTAATAGGAACTTACTCAATTCTCACAACACCAAGATTAGAAAGAAATTTCTTGAGCCAAACAACCTCCTTTGCTGCTTCACAAGTAGCAACATATTCAACTTCCATGGTGGAGTCAGCAATACAAGATTGCTTAACACTCCTCCAACTTATGGCTCCACCTCCCAAGGTGAATACACAACCCGACATGGATTTTTTGAAATTTAGATCTGACTGAAAATCTGAATCTATATAGCCAATGGGAATTAAATCCTCACATTTGTAAACAAGCATATAATCCCTCGTTCTCCTTGGATACTTGAGAATATGCTTTATAGCATGCTAATGTTTAGATCCTGGATTTGATTGATATCGGCTAACCATGCCAATTGAATAACAAATATCCGGTCTAGTACAAAGCGTGGCATACATGAGACTTCTCACAGCAGAAGCATAGGGAATTTGTCTCATCATATTTTCTTCCTCTTGAGTCTTAGGCCTTTGGTCATTAGACAGAGGAGCTCCATGTCTAAAAGGAAGTAATCCTTTCTTGGAGTTTTGCATGCTAAACCGTTCTAGAACCTTATCTATATATCCAGCTTGTGACAAGCCTAACATCTTATTCTTTCGATCTCGCCATAACTTGATCCCTAGAATATAGTTAGCTTCACCCAAGTCCTTCATATCAAATTGGCTTGACAACCAAACTTTAACTGATGACATTACCCCTACGTCATTTCCAATGAGTAGAATATTATCAACATAAAGCACTAGGAACATTACTACTTTATCTCAATGTCTTTTGTACACACATGGTTCATCAAGATTTTGTTCAAAACCAAATGACTTGCTTGATCAAATCTGATGTTCCATGATCTAGATGCTTGTTTAAGTCTATAAATGGACATTTTCAACTTGCATACCATATGCTCTTGGTTCTTTGCTATGAAACCTTCTGGTTGCAACATGTAGATTTCTTGTTCTAGATAGCCATTAAGAAATGCAATCTTGACATCCATTTGCCAAATCTCATAATCATAATGATCACCAATGGATGAGAGAATTCTGATAGATTTAAGCATTACTACTGGTAAAAAGGTTTCTTCATAATCAATACCTTCTTTTTTAGTATACCATTTCACCATTAGCCTTGCTTTAAAGGTTTTAGCCTTTCCATCTATCCATTTCTTCCTCTTGTAAACCCATTTGCAACCAACAGGTTTAATGCCATTAAGGCACCTTTACAAGATCCCAAACTTGATTGGAATGCATAGAATCTATTTCAAATTTCATAGCTTGGACCTAATGATGTACATCTATATCATTTATTGCCTCCTCATAAGTGTAGGGATCTGATTCAGCCTTTTCTGAGATAGCTTTATAAGTTTCTCCCAAACCTATAAATCTCACAGGAGGCCGAACGATTCTCCTACTACAACGAGGAACCTGTGTACTAGACATCTCATGAGTAGTATCTGTTGGGAAAATACATGTTTGTATCGCATACTAAACATATGCAGCAGAAAATAAACGGATCTACTTCATTCGCAATTGATAACATGTGCTATGTAAGTTTAAGAATTTGAGAACAAGAAAGCGTACCTTAGTATGGTGAAATTCAAAAAATTTTGAATATAAGTACTTGGGAACACTCTTAATCTTCACTCTAATTCCACTTAATGCCCAAGAAGTGTGGTCTCTCAATCAGTTTCCAAGGAGAGAATAAAAGAGTGTCCAATACTCACATACAAACCATTTAATTTCTTGTATGATCTTCATGAAAACTCTCATGAAAAGTCTTTTATGAAAACCTTAATAAAATTCTGTATGTTTCTCTCCTTATATATAACTGATTATCTAATTGGGCTAGCCTTTTGGGTCTTTCCAATTGGGCTCTAGTATGTGGCTTAGAGTGGGACCAAAAGGGACCGATAAGACACTAGCTCCAATGAGCCTTGGGCTTTTCTGTCAACTCTTGACAAGTCCAAAGTTACCATTAATTATATTCAATACCACTATATGAATATAATTGCACTCTAGGCCTTATCTATAAATTATATCCCAAGACTTTATTATATACAAGCAACCCTTTCATTAAAATATTCGTAGTAATACAAATTCATGAACATAGACTGTCACTTTGAAGATTACTACATCTTAATCCTTGAGTACCCGGTTTAATCCTTTATGTTATTCATCATATATTTATGAAATCCAATTTCATAAATATATACTTTAGTAACTCCTTACTAAAGTGGTTGGGCCCAACTCTCTGAATAACTAAACCCATTAAACTTATCTCAAGGGAATATTTTGTATCTCTGTTAAGAGATTATGAATTCCATCTTGAGAATATATGTTCCATCAACACTAAATGCGGTTGCCCAACATTCTGAGGTTTTGACCGTGACTAATAGGTCTCATTCCTGATATATCAAAGCAACCTACATCTCATGATCAGGTCCATTATTCTCTCAGGATTTAGAGTTGATGTAAATAGAAGTCGTGAGATTTATTATTCATTTGACAGTCATTAGGAGAATAATAAATCTCACAGCGGTCCAGTTCAATTTGCCTTAACTCTTAAAACATACCAACTAGAAATCTCTATTTCCATGATCAAGACAAATCATCTTAGTTGATATGTTAAAGTCTTCACAGATGAAACGCCTAATTTCATCACTGACTACAAACTACATTTTGAGTTTACAAGGAACTTGTGATTTACATCTCTTGTGACTAAATCACATACAATGCATCTCATGGACTAAGATAATGTCCCATTAGTTCATTTATAAATAGTCTCATATAAATAAACAATTTAATTATTTGTCACATGCCGGTAAATTGGATTTTAGGGCATAAACCCCAACAGTATCTTGTGGTGTATCTAATATAACCACATCATCTATTGATGAGAATGAACAAGCATTCAAGGAACCATTGCATGTTCCAGTTGGGCCTATTACAAGAGCAAGATCCAAGAAGATCAAAGAAGCACTTAATGGGCTGATTCAAAAGATTTGGGCTAATTCTAATGTAGGGCATTCCAAGCTTGGCCCAAAGGAAGATGAAGGCGTAATAAATTTAATCCAAGCTATTGAGGGCTGATTTGGCTTAATTGGGAGTGATTATGGTGTGGATTAATGACTGATTGACTTTCCAGCTCTATATCAGTTAATGGAGATTTTTTTCCATTCTGGAGCTGTTATTTCAGACCAAATTTACCTGAATTTAGGGCTTTTAGTATTTAGAACGATTTTTTAGCTATTTTCCTTGTTTTTAGGTGCATTTAATGCTTTTTAGGTCAAATTTGATTCCTAATCTGGTAAGGTATTAATTAGGAGTTATTTTAGAATATATTTTCTTGTCTGTCAAGTTTTATGGAGCCCTTAAATAGGCTCTTAAGTTTGTAAACGTTTTTGATATATTATTATTGAATAAAAATCAGAAAAGGTGAGGCTTTGCTCTTCTTTCGGTTCTTCAAGAACTGTGAACTTATCAGGGATTCTTCCTCGTGGCGTTCAAACTTTATACCTTCGGTTCGTGATTCATTTATAATCATTGGGTCAAGGTCTGTTACTTATACATTTGGT
>NC_134017.1:35502635-35575135 GCF_040712315.1 Castanea sativa
ATTATAGAATAAATAACCCTTGGTTTCCTTTGAATACCCTAAAAACATGCATACTTCCATTTTAGCTTCCAACTTATCAGACTTCCCTTTCAACACATGTGCTGGAAATCCCCAAATGTGGAGATACTTCATACTAGGCTTGCGCCCACTCCTTAATTCCTTGGGTGTGTTAGGAACAGATTTTGATGGAACCAAATTTAAAATATGCATAGCAAGTTTTAGTGCATATCCCCTAAAGGAAATTGGTAAAGTTGAATAACTCATCATGGACCTAACCATTTCCAAAAGAGTCCTATTCCTTCTCTCCGCTACACTATTTTGTTGAGGAGTTCCAAGTGTAGTTATTTAGGATACAATCCCATTCTGAATTAGGTAATCCTTGAAATCCCCAAGAAGGTATTCGCCACCTCGATCAGATCGAATGGCCTTTATACGCTTACCCAATTGATTCTCAAGTTCAGCCTTTAAACTCTTTGAACTTTTCAAAGGCTTCAAACTTCCGTCTCATTAGGTACACATAACCATATCTTGAGTAATCATCCGTGAAAGTGATGAAGTACTCATAACCTCCTTTTGCTTAGGTTGACATAGGACCACATACATTCGTATGAACTAATTCAAGCAACTCTTAGGCTCTTCTACCTTCTGCATTAAAAGGTCATTTGGTCATTTTACCTTCTAAACAAGATTCACAAACTGGAAATTCATCAAAGTCCATAGGCTTTAAAAGCCCATCTTTGATTAGTCTTTGAATCTTATTTGAATTAATATGACCTAAACGCAAGTGTCAAAGATATGCGTCATTAGAAGGAAACTTTCTCTTTAATGATTTTACATAAGAGTTACTATCTAATTCAGAATTATATAATTCATCCTTATTAGGAGTTAAAATATAAAGACCATCCACAATATTTCCAGAACAGATAAACATTTTATCCTTCTTTATTACAACATTGTCTTTCAAGATAATACAATATCCATGTTTACCTAAATAAGTTGTAGAAATTAAATTTCTACGAACATTAGGTACATACAGACAGTCTTCCAACATTAAAACTCTAGAACTAAAACATAAATTAAACACTCCAACAGCTACAACTGGAATTTTACTCCCATCCGCTAAGGTAAGAAACAATTCCCCTTCATTCAGCTTTTTGGTCTCCTGGAACCCCTGCAAAGAATTGTAGATATGATTAGTACAACCTGAATCCACACACCAGGAATCCATGGGATTCTGTACCAAACATATTTCAAGAAGGAATGTGCTTTTCATACCCTTATTCTTTGCAGCTTTCAAAATTGGAAAATTCCTCTTTTAATGACCTTTCTCGCCACAATGGAAACACTTTCCTTTGGTCTTCTTTCCCTTGTTGGCAACTCCCAAGGCAATTTGTTTACCATCCTACTTAGTGAAGTCCTTCTTCTTCTTCTTCTTACCCTTGCCTTTCGACTTAGATTGAGAAGTAGAAGCTCCACCCATATTGGCTTCAACACTAGAAGTACCAAGGATGCCTTCCACTGCTACCAATTCATTCATCAATTCAGACAAAGAATAAACCTTTTTGTTCATATTATAATTCAGTTTGAATTCCTTGAATGATTCTGGTAGTGACTAGAGTATCATATCCACTTGGGATTCTTCATCAATATCGGCACCTAAAACCCCCAAAGTATTCAGATTAGAGATCATTGTAAGACAATGCTCCCTCACTGAAGTACCTTCAGCCATTTTGGTATTATAAATTTGCCTCATGGTTTCTTGCCTTGCAGAACGGCCTTGCTCACCAAACATCTCCTTCAGACTTAGCATAATGTCCAAAGCTAGTTCTACATCCTGCATTTGATGCTGTAGAACATTTGAAATAGATACTAGGATGTAGCGCTTGGCCATCTCATTAGATTTCTGCCAACGATCATATCGCTGTTTTTCCTCAAGAGGAGCATCTAATGAAGGAAAACTAGGACATGGTTGAGTAAGTACATATTTGTGCTCTTCAGCAGTTAAAACAATGTCCAAATTTCTTTTCTAGTAAACATAGTTGGATCTAGTCAATTTGTTTTGATTAAGAATAGTAACAAGTGGGGTAAATGATGCCATGTTCAAATATGAAAAGAATAAACATGAATATGATAAGTAAACTGGACATTTTCAATTTAGCATATAAACATATAATATGAACCTTAATAAAACCATAATATAATATATGCAACGGCAACCCAATCCCATGTTTATAATTCCTTGGTAGCAAGTTTATTATAAACACTACGATTGATTGAGAACTATTCTCATTATTAGTGCTATCATGATAACTCTTATCAAACACTAATATTATGCCGTATTACCTTTGGCCTCTAAGTAATAATGACATATCTCCTTTGGGAGGTTAACATTACACTTAGTCTAGTGTACACCATTATCTAGAATCATGTGTAGCCACATTTCATCTCCTTTTATAATGTTTAAACTTGTAGTACCATGAAACAAAACACCCTCCTTTGGGATCACGAGGCATATACGCCAAGACGAGGTGCTTATCCACACTACTTTAAACGGGTAAGTTCAATCTCGTAGTACTATAAAATAAACACCCTCCTTTGGGATAACGAGGCATATACGCCAAGACGAGATGCTTATCCCATACTATTATGAACCGATGATGGAGGTCGTAAGATCCAACCCTTGTATCTCTCTCCCACTAGATGTTTTAAAATAAAGGTTTTTAATTTAAAACAAGCTTAAACAAATTACACATAGTCTTCCTCTTTATATATGTAAAAAAAAAACACTTTAAGAAAATTCTGGATCCTTAGTCCTTGATCGATCGAGAATGTACCTCTATCGATCGAGAAAAGTTCTGGCTTCTCGATCGATCTTCGACAGATGCTCAATCGATTGAGAAAAATTCCGTGAAGCTTGATCGATGATCGACAGATCCTCAATCGATCGAGAAAAATTCTGCCAGCTCGATCGATTCTTGACAAATACTCAATCGATCGAGCGTTGCGAATTTTGAATTTTTCAGAATTTTTCTAAGACAATTTTTTATCATGAACAAAACAATCGTCATATGAACATAATGGACAGAAATTTATATCAAAACTGAATTTCATTGATGCTATAGCTTTAAAGTTCAGTTTAACATACTTAAACTCAAAATTAAACAACATCATAACATCAATATCAGTTTTTATCAAACAATAATTTCAACAACCATGCAGAAAAATAATTTCTAACAACATCAAACTATTGTCAATAATTCCAAAACTCAAAACATGTTAAACAAATACGAAATGAAGACCGCTCCAATGCCAATTGTTGGTTAGATACATGTTTGTATCACATACATAACAAACGCAGCGGGAAAATAACGAATCTACTTCATTCATAAATGTTAACATGTACTATGTAAGTTTCAGAATTTAAGAACGAGAGAGTGTACCTTGGTGCAGTGAATTTCAAAACCGAAGATCCGAAGCACTTGGGAACACTTGTAATCTTCACTCTAATTCCACTAATGCCCAAGAAGTGTAGTCTCTTAATTAGTTTTCCAAGGGAGAATGTCAAAGTGTCTAACACTTCTTACACACTTTTTCACAATAGTGTTTTATCTTTTCGCATTTTTCACACACTGAAAAATTCTATATGTTTCTCCCTTTGTATCTAACTGATTATCTGATTGGGCTGGCCTTTTAGACCTTTCCAATTGGGCTTAATTGTGTGGCTTGGAGTGGGACCAAAAGGGATCAATAAGACACTAGCTCCAATGGGCCTTGGGTTTTTCTGTCAACTCTTGACAAGTCCAAAGTTACCATTAATTATATTTAATACCACTATATAAATAGAACTACACTCTAGGCCTTATTTATAAATTATATCCCAAGACTTTATTGTACATGCAACCCCTTCATCAAATATTCGTAGTAATACAAAGTCATGAATGTAGACTGCCACTTTGTAGATTACTACATCTTAATTCCTTGAGTACCCGGTTTAATCCTTTAAAGTTATTCATCATATATTTATGAAATCTAATTTCATAAATATATACTTTAGTAACTTCTTACCAAAGTGGTTGGGCCTAACTCTCTGAATAACAAACCCATTAAACTTATCTCAAGGAAATATTTTGTATCTCCATTAAGAGACTATGAATTCCATCTTGAGAATATATGTTCCATCAACACTAAATGTGATTGCCCAACATACTGAGGTTTTGACCGTTACTTTAGATCTCACTCTTGATATATCAAAGCAACCTACACGTCATGATCAGGTCCATTATTCTCTCAGGATTAAGAGTTCATGTAAATAGAAGTCGTGAGTTTATTATTCATTTGACTGTCATTAGGAGACTAATAAATCTTACACCGGTCCAGTTCAATATGTCTTAACTTTTAAAATATATCAACATACCAACTAGAAATCTCCATTTCCATGATCAAGACAAATAATCTTAGTTGATGTGTTATAGTCTTCATAGATAAAATGCCCAATTTCATCACCGACTACGAACTAAAATTCTGAGTTTACAAAAAATTTGTGATTTATATCTTCTGTGACTAAATCCCATAAATCACATACTATGCATCTCATGGACTATATGATATTGTCCCAAAATTCATGTTACCATTATCTTTAGATAATAATAAAACAACTTTATTAAATACAACATTAAGTCATACATAATGTCATGCATAGCATCATACAATAGGATTTAACGACACACATCCTAACAATTCCCTCCTTGGCCTTGGAGGTGGACCTTGTGATATTTGCATCGGTGCAATGGGAACAATCAATTGATAAGGATCATTTTTATGAATATTAGAAACTTCTATAGCCTTAGAACTAGATCCTAAATTCTTTTTAAACCTTTATACGCCATCATTTTTATAGTGCCATTATTTATTGCATCCTCAATTTGGGTTCCAGTAGCAATCAAAGCTTTAAAATTAGCAAAATATTGAGCAAACAAGTACTTAAGGTATACAGGTAATAAATTCTTTACAGCCATAACTAATTGTTCTTCTTCACTTGGCCTATTCGTCATCTGTGTAGCTTTGGACCTCCACTTGGTAATGAAGGTAGAGAAAGATTCCTTTGGCTCTTGCTTCGTAGTCTCAAGATCTCTCCTTGTTTTATTTACTTCTATGCTGTATTTGTATTGCTTGTGAAACTCTCGGCAGATGTCCTTCCAACTCCTTGCTCTAGTATCTTCTAGGTTGAGGAACCACCTAAGAGCGGCTCTAGTCAGAGTGTTTTGGAACATATGAGCATGAAGTTCCTTTGTCGCACCTAGGGGCTGCATGGCCTTCATATCCCATCTTCAAAGGGGACTTTGGGCAACCGGTCTCGTCAAACTTGTCTAAGGTCGGCATCTTGAACTTCGGAGGCAGTCATACATCAGGGAAAAGTGAAAGGGATTGAAAGGGGTGCATACATGTTGTTGAAAGGGGTGCATACATGTTTGTTGTTTCGATGGCACACAATATGATAACAAACAACAGAATATCATACATCTCAACAAACATAAATAAACAAACAACAATATCATGCAAGACTATGCAAACATAAGGGTACGTATTTGGTCACTTAAGTCCTACATGAAGCTTAGCCCTCGACATCCCCAGTGGAGTCACCACTGTGAGAGACCGCAAACTTGGTGCTCTAAAAAAAGAGATTTGGGTGCTTTTTCAAGAAACCTCTCTTTTTGGGTAAGTGGTGTGGAGTTACTGTTGGGGTTTATGCCCTAAAACCCAATTTACTGGCATGTATTTAATAATTAAATTGTTTAATTATATGAGACTATCTATAAATGAACTAAGAGATTATCATAGTCCATGAGATGCATTGTATGTGATTTATGTGAAAAGTCACAGAAGATATAAATCACAAGTTCTTTGTAAATTCAGAAGTTTAGTTCGTAGTTGGCGATGAAATTGGGCATTTCATCTGCAAAGACTATAACATGTCAACTAAGATGATTTGTCTTGATCATGGAAGTGGAGACTTCTAGTTGGTATGTTGATATCTTTTAAGAGTTAAGACATATTGAACTGGACCGCTGTGAGATTTATTATTCTCTTAACGACTGTCAAATGAATAATAAATCTCACGACTTCTATTTACATCAACTCTAAATCCTGAGAGAATAATGGACCTGATCATGAGATGTATGTTGCTTTGATATATCAGGAGTGAGATCTATTAGTTACGGTCAAAACCTCAGTATGTTGGGCATCCGCATTTAGTGTTGATGGAACATATATTCTCAAGATGGAATTCATAGTCTCTTAATGGAGATACAAAATATTCCCTTGAGATAAGTTTAATGGATTTAGTTATTCAGAGCGTTGGGCCCAACCACTTTAGTAAGGAGTTACTAAAGTATATATTTATGAAATTGGATTTCATAAATATATCACGAATAACATAAAGGATTAAACCGGGTACTCAAGGATTAAGATGTAGTAATCTTCAAAGTGGCAGTCTATATTCATGACTTTGGATTACTACGAATATTTTAATGAAGGGGTTGCATGCATAATAAAGTCTTGGGATATAATTTATTAATAAGGCCTAGAGTGCAATTATATTTATATAGTGGTATTAAATATAATTAATGGTAACTTTGGGCTTGTCAACAGTTGACGGAAAAGCCCAAGGCCCATTGGAGCTAGTGTCTTATTGGTCCCTTTTGGTCCCACTCCAAGCCACACACTAAAGCCCAATTGGAAAGGCCTAATAGGCCAGCCCAATTAGATAATCAGTTACTTATAAAGGGAAAAACATACAGAATTTTTATTAGTGAAATAAGAAATGGTGTGTGAGACACACTTTCATTCTCCCTTTAAAAACTGATTGAGAGACCACACATCTTGGGCGTAAAGTAGAATTGGAGTGAAGATTAAAAGTGTTCCCAAATGCTTCTAATCTTTGTTTTGAATTTCTCCACACCAAGGTACGCTATCTTGTTCTTAAATTCTGAAATTTACATAGTGCATGTTATCAATCATGAATGAAATAGATTCTTATTTGTTGCTTCCGCTATGTGTTTTGTATGAGATACAAAACCAGAATTTTTCCTTCAATTGGTATCAGAGCCAGGTTTTCATATCATGATTGTATAATGTGTGATTGAATTTTAGAATTTAAGAAAACCGTTATCTTTGTGTTTTTTTTTTAAAATTTCTGCATAAAGATATTGTTCCATAAATCTTGTGTGCATTGATAAATATATGTGATATATTGTTCTACATGTACACGGATTGGTCATAGATTCAATAACCATTAATGGAATAATGAAGAGAATTGCACAAGGATATAATGCTATTGAAGAGGAACTGTGTGTGATAATGGCACAGAGGATATAGTTTTTTTGAAATTCAAAACTGTCATGTGCGCGAACCATCATGGCACTGGTTCATATTCATAGCATGTTTTGGCTTATTCTCCTTTCGTTTTTGTTCATACGGATTGCATGGATGATAATGCGTTGCATGGCTTGGCTTTTCAAGTACTCTTTTGTCTTGTATAAATAATGGCCATGGAAAAGTTGAATCCATGAATAAAGGATTCCTACCATCCGAAGGTTATGTGTGTGTATATATATATATATATACATATATATATATATATAAAAAGTGTAATAATTATATATTATATATAATAATTTTTATATTATATTATATTATATATAATATAGATTTTTATATATAATAAGGGTTTTTTATTATGTTATATATATTTATATATGTTAATGCTAGTTTAATGAAATTTATTCTTAATGAGATTAGGATTATATTTTTTCACGTGTCTAGCATTATTATGGTTCTTGATCTGTAAATCTTCGTTGATAAAATCAAAAAGTGTTTTTGATGGCAGAACAATGAAGACGTCAAAAACGGTTACCTGAAAATTCTGTGAAAAAATCAGTTTTGCGAGTCTCGATCGATCGAGAATTCCTTTCGACCGATCAAAGGCACTGAATTTTGAATTTTCACTTGTTTTTGACTAAGTGTTAAAACTTTAATAAAAGCAAGGCTATATGATTAATTTTATAGTCCTTAAAAGTTAAGGATATTTATTAATCATTATCTAACTAAAAGACCTACTGAGATCAAAGATGTTAGTTAAATAGAACTCTTAGTCCTAAATTGTTTTATGATTAAAAGTCCTTAATTTATTTTAATTAGAGGGTTTTAATGAGATTTAAATTCTAATTAAAAAGTTATATAGTTTCTAATGAGATTAGAATCTTTTATTTAGTAAATTAAGGAGAGAGTTCTATATAACTAATTTTTGATTCATTAGTGTTTAAGGAATCCTAAATAGTTTAGGACTTCCATTTTAGTTAGTAATTCTAATGAGATTAGAGTTGTGGGGAGTAAAAGGACCCAAATGGGCATATGGGCCTTTGGACTGTAGTATGGAGGGCCGACCTGCTCCATAATTAAACTCTACGAATTGGCCCATACGCCGAGGATCCGAGGGTACAGCCGAGGGCGAGTTTCTCCTCGGACAGATCCAAGAGAACTCAAGACTTCATTATGAAGGTCAAGGCACAACTCTAGAAAGACTAATGGTTAAAAGGGGGAGGCCCTGAACCTTCTAGATACACCAGTGTTAAAGAAAATATCAAGTGCAAAGGCTTCCACCTCCGCATTAAAGACTCTGCACCTACCTCCCTGGCCGCATTAATGGGGAAGTGACCCTTGAACAGTAGGGCAGAAACTTCTAGACAGGGTCCCAAAAGGCATCATAAAAAGGGGTATTTAAGGGGGAGGAATGCAAAAGAGGGGTGAATCTCTCTCTCTCTCTCTCGCTCACACTCTCTCTCTAAAGAAAAAGAAAAGGAAATTAAGGATTGTAACCTGTAAGAAAGAAACAGAAATAATACAGAGTTGGTCCTCGGCTTACATCCGAGGAGGCCTATTTGCAATTAACAATTGTTATTCACAAGTGTTCGTAACTCTCAGGCTGTTGTCAAGTTCTCAGTACCTCTAACCTAGATTTCAAGCCCACACTCTACAAATTTTATTGTTTAAGGCTCATTGGGCCTGAGCCCATAATCTTCTTTGGGTCCAGGTGCAATTGTGCACTTACAATTGGTGCCGTCTGTGGGAAATCTAGTCTAGAAGGAGTTGGGATACTATGGCAGGCCTGGGTTCTCACCATACAGAGTCACAGGGATCACAACCGGAGGATCTTTTCGAGTGTCTTGAGCGTCGAAGGGATCGTGAGGGAAGTGTCCATACAGAATACCCCGGGGCTAGCCATGCTCATGGTGGGGGTAGCACCACCCATGAGGATGGTGCTAAAGCCATGCAGAAGGAGATTAATCGTTTGAAGAGAAAGTTACGCCGCGCCAGACGCAGGTCTTCACCGTCCTCATCTAATCCTTCCTCAGAGGAGGTACGGGGAGGTAGCTACAGCTCAAGGTCATGCTCACCCCCCAGTGCAATGTCCTCTGGCGAGGAGGACGACCAACCAGCTCGCAGATGGCAAGAAGCTTCCTTCTAGGGGCTTAGGGAACGATGCTATGAGTCGGGCGTCGCACCAACTCTCCATATCTCCGTTTTCACGGAGGATAGAGAAGGGGAGGCTTCCCAGGAGGTTTACTCAACCCACCTTTACCATCTACAATGGCCGGACTGATCCGGTGGAGCACGTGAGTCACTTTAACCAGAGGATGGCGGTGCACTCTCACAACGAGACCCTGATGTGTAAAGTTTTCCCCTCTAGCTTGGGACCTGTTGCTATAAGGTGGTTCAACGGCCTTAAATCGGGGTCTATAGGTTCGTTTGGGGAGCTTACTAGAGCATTCACTTCGCGGTTCATTACGTGTAGCAGAATACCTCGGCCATTGGACTCGCTGTTATCCATGACCATGAGGGAAGGGGAGACGCTGAAAGCATACTCTGACCGTTACTGGGAGATGTTTAATGAAATAGATGGCGACTTTGATGAGGTGGCTACTGATCACGACCTGAGAAAGTCTTTGACTAAAAAGCCCGTCCGTAGCGTACGTCGCCTCATGGACCGTATTGACGAGTACAAGAGAGTGGAGGAAGACAAACATCAAGGAAAGGGTAAGGAGAAGGTTATCCCGCAGGAGCGAAGGGATTTCAGGTCGGACAGGTACCACAATAACAAGCCGAGGAGAGATTACGTTGGGCAGTCCAGCTCGGCAGTACCTCAGGCCGTGAACACGGTGTTCCGAGAACCAGTACATCAGTTGCTGGAAAAAGTTCGTAAGGAGCCCTTCTTTAGATGGCCTGATAAGATGGCAGGAGACCCTGCGAAGAGGAATCATAACCTCTTTTGCCAGTACCACCAAGATGAGGGTCACACTACCGAGAACTGTCGGACCCTTTGGAACCACTTGGAGCAGCTTGTCAGTGAAGGAAAACTGAAGCAGCACTTGTGCCAACCTAGCGGGCAGGGCAGTCAATCTGGCTCAAACAATCAGAGGAATAATTCATCTTGGCCGGCGTTAGGAACAATTAATGTTATTTTTGCTGCACCTAGCAGGACCGGCTCGGCTCCCACCAGGGTGATGGCAGTTTCACATCCTCAGGCCGAGGAGTCGGGCTGCAGGCTGAAGAGGTTGAAGCTAAATTTTCCCGTCTTGGGATTTTCTGAGGAGGATAAGGTAGGGACTATCCAACCCCATGATGATGCTCTTGTAGTTACGCTTAGGATAGGAAACTATGATGTGAGGAGGGTGATGATAGATCAGGGCAGTGGTGCAGATATCATGTACCCTGATCTATTTATGGGGTTAAGATTGAAGATGGAAGATCTTACTCCTTATGACTCGCCACTTATAAGCTTCGAAGGGAGGGCCGTTGTGCCGAAGGGACAGATTCGTTTGCCCGTTCAATTCGGCTCAGAAACGGTTGAAGTGGATTTCATTGTGGTTGACGCGTACTCTCCATACACAGCCATCCTCGCCAGGCCTTGGCTGCACACTCTGGGAGCTGTCTCTTCTACCTTGCATGTTAAAGTTAAATTCCCCTCAGGGGAATATGTTGAGGAAGTTCTCGGCAGCCAATCGGTGGCCAGGCAGTGCATATCGGCTGCAGTGCTGCACCAGACAGAAGCCGAGTCTTCGGCTTTGATCACCAAAGACTTATAGCAGTTAACAGCTCCTGATGTATCTGGAATGATGACAGGAGAGGAGGCTCATTGTGAGGAGTTAGAGAAGTTTTTGGTAGCCGATGATCCAGAGAGGTTCTTCCAAGTCGGCATACGTTTGCCACACCAGGAGAAAGTGGAGTTGTTGGAATTTCTGAAGGACAATATTGATGTTTTTGCGTGGGACTCGTATGAGGCTCCAGGTGTAGATCCGAGCTTCATTTGCCATCGTTTGAATGTCAACCCTGCCATTGTTCTGAGAAGGCAGCCACCTCGGCGTTCCTCCAAAGAACATTCCGAGGCTGTAAAGGAAGAGGTGCTCAAGCTCAAGAGGGCTGGGGCTATTAAAGAAGTTTTCTACCCCGAATGGTTAGCACATACGGTTGTGGTTAAAAAGAAGAATGGAACGTGGAGAGTATGTGTGGACTTCACAGATTTGAACAAAGCCTGCCCCAAGGACTCGTTCCCAATGCCGCGTATTGATCAACTTGTGGATGCCACTGTCGGACATCCTCGAATGAGTTTTTTGGATGCTTTCCAGGGTTACCATCAGATTCTATTAGCATTGGAGGATCAAGAGAAGACAACTTTCATTACTCCAACAGGGAACTACCACTATAAGGTCATGCCATTCGGGTTAAAGAATGCCGGGGCTACCTACCAAAGAATGATGACCAGAATGTTTGAACAGCAACTAGGGAAGACTATTGAGGTGTACGTAGATGATATGGTGGTGAAGAGCAAAACAATACCTTCACACGTCAAAGATCTAGCTGACACCTTCCAAGTGCTAAGAAAGTACAAGCTGCGCCTTAACGCCTCAAAGTGCTCTTTTGGCGTGGGGTCCGGAAAGTTTTTGGGATACATGATTACTCACAGAGGCATAGAGGTGAACCCAGCGCAGGTCAAGGCTATTCAGGATTTGCTGCCGCCTCGGAACCCAAAAGAGATCCAGAAATTGACCGGAATGATTGCTGCATTGAATAGGTTTATCTCTCGGTCAGCTGACCGATGTCGTCCTTTCTTCCAATTTTTGAATAAGTGGAAAGGGTTTCAATGGACCGAGGACTGCGTGTTAGCTTTCCAGCAGCTTAAGCAATATCTTTCTCGGCCACCCATCTTGTCTTGCCCCGAGGCGGATGAGGTCTTGTTTGCTTATCTGGCAGTGGCCGTCCATGCGGTCAGCCTGGTCCTTATAAGGAATGAAAGCGGGGTGCAAAGATCGGTCTACTATGTTAGTAAGTCTTTGAATGAGGCCGAGGTACGCTATCTGCTCTTAAAGAAAGCGCTTCTGGCCATAGTTCACGCCATGCGCAAGCTTCCTCATTATTTCCAGTCTCACACTGTAGTGGTTCTGACCCAATTGCCTCTCAAGGCAGTGTTACGCAGCGCCGATTATTCTGGCAGGGTGGCAAAGTGGGAAACCATTTTAGGAGCTTTTGACGTTAAATACAAGCCTCGCACCTCGGTGAAGGGCCAGGTCCTCGCTGACTTGGTGGCAGAGTTTACTGAACCATTGCTAGAAGAAACTTTAAAAGAAGCACACATGGATGAAAAATCAGTTGGTGTGATCACAGCTGCAGTGCCTTCGACTTGGAAACTGTATGTGGATGGGGCAGCTAATCAGAGAGGGTTTGGTGTCGGACTTGTTCTGATATCCCCTAAGGGAATTATCTTCGAAAAATCTCTAAGGCTGTCATTCTCGGCTACTAATAATGAAGTCGAGTACGAAGCCGTTCTGGTAGGCATGAACATGTTACATAAGATGGGTGGAAAGGAAGTCCATGCATTCACGGACTCTCAGTTGTTGGTCGGCCAGGTCATGGGGACCATGGAGGCTAGGGACCCAAGAATGCAGGAATATTTGGCCCAGGTCAAGCGTCAGCAAGCAGAATTTGACTCCTTTGTCTTAGCTCACATCTCTAGGAGTGGAAACACCCATGCCGATTCTTTGGCTACGTTAGCAACATCCTCGGCTCAGGATTTGCCCAGGATTATCCTTGTGGAGGATTTGCTAGAGCCAACTCTTATCCCCGTCAAGGCGGCTCGCATCCATCTAATAAGGCTTGGACCTAGTTGGATGGACCCGGTCATATCTTTTCTTAAGAACGACATCCTTCCTGAGGACAAGTCTGAAGCAGAGAAGGTGCGTCGAAAGGCGCCACGTTTTTGGTTATCCGAGGACCAGAAACTGTACAAACGATCCTTCTCAGGACCGTACTTGTTGTGTGTGCACCCTGAATCAATGGAAGCACTTCTCGAGGAACTGCATGAAGGGATTTGTGGAAGCCACACTGGGGGAAGGTCCTTAGCCCATAGGGCTCTGACTCAGGGTTATTGGTGGCCCAACATGCAGAGGGAGGCTCAGGACTATGCCAGAAAATGTGATCAATGCCAGAGGTTCGCCCCTAATATTCATCAACTTGGAGGGGTTCTCAACCCTCTCTCTAGTCCTTGGCCTTTTGCGAAGTGGGGATTGGACATAGTGGGGCCATTTCCGAGAGCTGCAGGAAACAAAAGATGGCTTCTTGTGGGAACAGACTATTTCACTAAATGGGTTGAGGCCGAGCCCTTAGCAAATATCAGAGATGTTGATTCCAAGAAGTTTGTCTGGAAAAATATTGTCACTAGATTCGGTATACCACACACACTTATCTCAGACAATGGCGTTCAATTTGATAGCAAGGCCTTTAGGCAATATTGTGGTGACATGGGTATCATAAATAGATACTCCACCCCAGCTTATCCTCAGGGAAATGGGCAAGCCGAGGCCGTTAACAAGGTCATAGTCAGTGGGCTCAAGAAAAGGTTGGACGATGCGAAAGGCAGATGGGTAGAAGAGCTCCCTCATGTTCTGTGGACGTATCGGACCACACCGCCCAGGTCAACGGGAGAAACGCCATTCTCTATGACTTATGGAGCCGAGGCGGTGATACCTCTGGAATCTGGTTTTCCCACCCTAAAGACGAGCTCTTTTAGCCCGGAGAATAACAATGGACTCCTGGAGAAAGGTCTTGATTTACTTGAGGAACGACGCGAGGCAGCTATGGTCCAAATGGCTTATTATCAACAGAAACTAAAACAGGGATATGATGCCCACGTGAAGGTAAGGCCACTTGCACCTGGTGATCTTGTACTAAGAAAAGTTGTAGGGACTTCTAAGAACCCAGCTTGGGGTAAACTAGGACCCAACTGGGAAGGCCCCTATCGCATTGTTTCAGTAGTAGGCATAGGGTCATATCGGCTAGCTGACCTAGATGAAAGAATTGTATCACGCCCATGGAATGTAAATAATCTTAGAAGGTATTATTATTAATAAAATGTGCTTTTGTCAGTTAAAATTTCAAAGTTATAAGTACCTCTGACGTTTGAAGTTACTGTTCTTAAGAATCAAACAGAAACTTGGTTAACTGTAGTCCTCGGACCACAAACCTTGTGGAAATTGATGTCTTGTCATTTGTTAAACAGAACCTTAGTTATGCCGGGTCCTCGGACCTCCTACTTTGGGGAAATTAACATTTGAAGTTATTGTTCTTAAGAATCAAACAGAAACTTGGTTAAGTGTAGTCCTCGGATCACAAACCTTGTGGAAATTGATGTCTTGTCATTTGTTAAACAGAACCTTAGTTATGCCGGGTCCTTGGACCTCCTACTTTGGGGAAATTAACATTTGAAGTTACTGTTCTTAAGAATCAAACAGAAACTTGGTTAAGTGTAGTCCTCGGATCACAAACCTTGTGGAAATTGATGTCTTGTCATTTGTTAAACAGAACCTTAGTTATGCTGGGTCCTCGGACCTCCTACTTTGGGGAAATTAACATTTGAAGTTACTGTTCTTAAGAATCAAACAGAAACTTAGTTAAGTGTAGTCCTCGGACCACAAACCTTGTGGAAATTGATGTCTTGTCATTTGTTAAACAGAACCTTAGTTATGTCGGGTCCTCGGACCTCCTACTTTGGGGAAATTAACATTTTAAGTTACTATTCTTAAGAATCAAATAGAAACTTGGTTAAGTGTAGTCCTCGGACCATAAACCTTGTGGAAATTGATGTCTTGTCATTTGTTAAACAGAACCTTAGTTATGCCGGGTCCTCGGACCTTCTACTTTGGGGAAATTAACATTTGAAGTTACTGTTCTTAAAAATCAAACAGAAACTTGGTTAAGTATAGTCCTCGGACCACAAACCTTGTCACTGTTTTTATTCTTATCACCCGTTTTGTGGAAATCATTATCTCACCATTCATTAATTTGGATCTCAAGTTCTTCATTTTTAAGTGTTAAACAAATTTTTGTAAGGAATGGTCTTCGGACCTTGCATCCTTCTGAAAGCAATATGTCAGATTACAAAGGTTTAACCGTCATGTGAGTTGTCTAAGTATGACATTATTTGAGGTCTAAATTAAGTTATGTGGCTATTTTGAAGTCATAGTGGTTTGCATGGTGGCGTTATACTTATTTATACTGTTTTCCTTTTAACTATTTGTTATTAAAAACTTTCATGGCAAGCACAAAAAGAATAAAGTAAAATAAAGACAACATGAACGAAAGTTGAATAAAAATTTTCTTCATTACTTATATACAAAGAAGGGAAGTACAGAAAGTTCCTATACTAGGCCCTAAACTAGGGAAGGGGGTCTTGAAGGGAGCTGCTGCCAGCCTCAGTACTCTTCAATTCCAGCTCAAAAGTGGACAAGGTTTATTTCCCTTTGTCTGTTGAAGGAATGAGGGGCTCCACGCTTTGGATCTGATCCTTCTCGGCACCACCGTTCTCGTCCTTCTCTTTATGGGAACCTTCAGGTTCTGTAGGAGCAGGAACGAGCTCTTGCACCACAGGAGGAAGGGCAGGAGAGGCAGCAACAGGAGGGTCTTCAATTTCCTGTATGTCTAGGGGAAGCCAGATGTTCTCGGGCTTCCTCAGCTCGGAAGCTTGAGGAACCCCTACTATGTTCATGGCCTCTCCCCAGACCTGCTGACAATACTCTCAGCACAAGGCCGCAAAAGCCTCTGCCAGCTCTTCTTGCATTCTAGTCACCCCCTCCTGAAAACTGGCCTTCTTCGCGGCCTCCAGGGTGTGCTTGTGGGCGTGAGCTTCCTCCTTCGCCCGCGTAAGCTCCTTTTCCAAGTCAGAGCGTGCCTGCTGGACTTGGGCAAGCTCGTCATCCTTTTGGCGGAGAAGCTTACGCTGCCCCTCCACTTGGCCCTCCATCGTCTTCAGGCTGGCCTTGTCACCATCTCTTTCTCTTTTCAAGTCGGCCAGCTCTAACGTGATCTTCCCATTCTCTGCTAAGGCCTGGCCTAGGGAACTTTCTGTCTCTTGTCTTAGCTCTTGCTCCATCCCAACGCGCTTCCGAGAATCCTCCACGAACTTCTCGGCCGCGAAAACCTCTTGGATGGACTGCAAATATGTTAGGAGGTTAAATGCAGTGAAGTGCTTACAAATAAATATAGAATATAAGTGTAAGATGGAACTTACCAGAGCTAAGCCCCTTCCTAACGAGAGGAACAGCTGCGGCTGGCCCATCTTCTCCAAGGACTCCATATCCCTGGGCAGCAGAAGAGGACGCTCCAACACCTCGGCTAAGTGATGGGCGTGGCCTTGTTGGACTGCCCTGATGCTGGAGTGGCAGGGAATAGGGGCGCCGTCTAGCCTCAAGTCAGGAGACCAGGTGGCTGGTGCTCGGCGCACCTCGGCCACGTCCCTGATCTCCCCACTTTCAACTGAGTGGGCGCGCCCTTTACCCTTGTCTAGCTTCGGCTGCTGTGCCGGTGGCGGCTGTTGTTTCAGCTTCTTTGGCTTCTCGCCACCAGCCCCCTTGGCATCCACTTTTATTTTCTTCTTAGAATCGTCAGTGGGAGGTTTTGGCTCGGCTGGAGGAGGGGGTGGTGGCAAGGCAGGGGGAGCTTGGGACCCTCTTGCTCCCTTCTTTGCCACTCGGGCGCCTCTATCAGTCATAAGGTCCTTCAGCTTGTCCATCTCTTCTTCAACAGAACTGTCGTCTGGACGCGCTATCACTAGACCCGCTATCACTAGACCCGCGATCCCAGAGGCTTCAGCTTCTTCTTCTTCCTCATTGGAAAGGATAACAAACGGGTTTCCGCGAGGTCGTAGGGAGTCCTCGAGCTGAAATTGGTCTATCTCCTCGTCCAACGTGTTCGAGGAAGACACTCGCTCCTCTGGGACAGCAATTGCCTGAGGGTGCACAGCGAGGGGAACTGCCGTTATGGCTTGTGCGTACAACACTGTGTTTGGGGCGTCAGGGATGTTGTGGTCGGCCAGAAAGTGGGGTCTGGCTACGTTAATTTTCCTACGCCTTCGGTCACCCGCGATTATCGCGTTCTCGATCTCCTGGAAGTCCGAAGAGACGGGATTGTACCCTAGAATCAAGTGGGCCGCCCTAAGTTGTAAGTCTCTGCTAACGAACACCTCGGAACGTAGCACTCTATTCAAATCTACAACGTTGCAGTGGCTCAAGCGTGGGCGTACGTTTTGCTTATCTGCAAAGAAAAACATCCAAATAAACAAACATGGTCAGAGGCGCAGAACATATAATAAATTAAAGGTAGACGCTCAAGTAAATTCAAATGCACATTCCTAGATGATTTAGGGAGTTATGGGATGGGAAGTTAAATCCTAAAGGTGTCGCACCTGGATCTCCCCACTCAACTGGGCAGTGGGGGCTGTCATGCCAGTTGCCAAAGACGATGAGATAGTCATCCTTCATGCCTTTATTGTACTTGGGCAAACAAGAAATCAACCTAACTACGCTGGAGCGAGATTTGATGTAATAGCCCACTCCAGTGAGTTTGTGGCATTCGTACATAAAGACGACATCATGCCAGGTGAGGTTCAGACCCATTTGCTCATTTAGAGCATCGACGCTACCTAAAACTCTAAAAACGTTTGGAGCGCACTGATCGAGACACAACCGATGGTTGCGGAGGTACTCCCTAGTTACGGGTTTCATTGGGAGGGTCATCCTACCTTCTACGAAGGCGACCATAGGGATGATGACCTCTCCGGTTTTCCTAGAACCGGCCACGGCTTCCGCCGGACAGTATTCTAAACCTACGTTGCTAGGAATACGATACTTGGCTCTAAAGCCTTCCATCCCAGCGGCGATATCAACTAGACATTTAAACTTTCAAATCAGAAAGAAACAAAAAACTAAGTTCTAAGGGTGAGAACTGTTATAAGGGTAGCCGAGGACAAGGTCCGAGGAGAAAGGGTTAAGAGAAAAGAAATGAGAACTTACAAATTTCGAGTTGTGCAAATTTCCACGGATTTCTGCAGACAAAAGGTGATTGCTGATGTTTTGATGGGATTAGCCTCTGGAGAAATAAATGAAGGCGCAGGTTCCCGAAGCGTCACGACGTGCGGGAAGCGGCCTCGAAATTGTACTTGTCCCGCCAAATTTTCATGGAGTAACAAGGATCGTTGGATGCTCATCTCACCGTTGAACGTGGGAGACAAGGTATAACTTACGGTAATCAATGCGCGCGTTTTTGAAAATAAAACTGCCAAGTGGCATCCTCTGGAACGCGAAACGGTCTTCACACGCGTAGTTATTTACGGAATGTGTGGGGAAAGTTTTCGTTGGATCAAAACCCTATTTTTCTCCTCGGATGATGAAAAATAGAGTTTTGAGGTGCTATTGTGGGGAGTAAAAGGACCCAAATGGGCATATGAGCCTTTGGACTGTAGCATGGAGGGCCGACCTGCTCCATCATTAAACTCTATGAATTGGCCCATACGCCGAGGATCCGAGGGTACAGCCGAGGGCGAGTTTCTCCTCGGACAGATCCAAGAGAACTCAAGACTTCATTATGAAGGTCAAGGCACAACTCTAGAAAGACTAATGGTTAAAAGGGGGAGGCCCTGAACCTTCTAGATACACCAGTGTTAAAGAAAATATCAAGTGCAAAGGCTTCCACCTCCGCATTAAAGACTCTGCACCTACCTCCCTGGCCGCATTAATGGGGAAGTGACCCCTGAACAGTAGGGCAAAAACTTCTAGACAGGGTCCCAAAAGGCATCAGAAAAAGGGGTATTTAAGGGGGAGGAATGCAAAATAGGGGTGAATCTCTCTCTCTCTCTCGCTCACTCTCTCTCTCTAAAGAAAAAGAAAGGAAATTAAGGATTGTAACCTGTAAGAAAGAAAGAGAAATAATACAGAGTTGGTCCTCGGCTTACATCCGAGGAGGCCTATTTGCAATTAACAATTGTTATTCACAAGTGTTCGTAACTCTCAGGCTGTTGCCATGTTCTCAGTACCTCTAACCTAGATTTCAAGCCCACACTCTACAAATTTTATTGTTTAAGGCTAATTGGGCCTGAGCCCATAATCTTCTTTGGGTCCAGGTGCAATTGTGCACTTATAAGAGTCTTGAACAAGTGCAAGATTATTAGTTGTGATGGGATCACAATTATTTAAGAAAAACCCAAATAACGAGTGGGAGTGCTTAAATAACCCTTTTGTTAAGTTTATTGTAATGTGAATAAATACCTTGTCTTGACTTCGAGTCTTGCATTCCATGCGGAGGGTATTTACTTCACGGATTACAAGGTTAAACTTCTTTGTGATTAAGCGAATGTTCATTACACTAAAGTGACGTGACTTAGTAACATCACATCGAATTTAAACAATTAAACACATTTGATGTGTAGGGTTAAATTTGTGATTAGATCACAATGTTTTTAGGACAATCCACTTTTTTTAAAATTTCTAGTGGGAGAGAGATACAAGGGTTGGATCTCACGGCCTCCATTGTTGGTTCATAGTAGTGTGAAATATATACTTTGTCTTTGCTTCGAGCTTAGCGTTCCATGTGGAGAGTATTTATTTCATGGTACTACAGGATTGAATTTCTTAGTTTATAGTAGTTTGATCAAACACCTTGTCTTAGCCTCGAGCTTTGCATTCCATGCGGAGGGTGTTTTGTATCATGGCACTACATAATAAGCCTGTTTAAGGGGATGAAATGTGGCTACACATGATTCTAGGCAATGGTGTACACTAGACTAAGTTTGATAGTATCCTCTATGCTGAGTTCTTGCTATTATCACTTAGAGCCCAAAGAAATAGCGGCAAATTATTTTGTTTGGTAAGAGTTACCATGATAGCATTAATAATGAGAGTAATTCTCGCCTGATCGTAGTGGTTGGTATTCACTCTATGTTGAGGAATATTAATTGCGGGATTAGGTTGTCGTTGCACCTAGTATAGTATGTTTTTCGGGTTTTATACTATATGGTTATGGATGCAAAATATAATGTCCCTGTAATTATGTTCATAGTCTCGAATTGAAGTTGCCATAAATTTTTGTTCTCTAACTATTTTTTTTATTGAATCACATTAACTAAGATATAATTTTGGACATGGTGCTTAAGGAGCTGAAATACATATATATGTTTCAATTCAGCATTATCATAATTTCCTATGCATGATGCATTGATGGAAGATGGATGATATGATCATAATCTCCATTGAAATGCTAATATGTTACATTGGCTTTTATCTCAAATGTGCTACAGCATGAGATGCAAGAGTTAGTACTAGACTTAGACTTTGTATTAAGTCTAAATGAGATGTTTGGTATGAAATATCGTGCTACTAGACGATATTTAATATAAGTCATATTGAGTGCCAAGAAAAGCTTAAGTAGTTCCAATTCTATATCATTTTATGAAAATATTTTCATTTTAAAATGAATTGGAATTCTTGGATGTAGAGATTAAATGTTAATCTCATATGGATATGATCCATAAGTCCATGTTAGAATCATTTGACCAATTCAGATTGTTTTGAAAATAAATTTCTTTTATATTATCTGAATTGATGAGTGAGTTCTACACAACGGAAGACATCCTAAAAGCTAAGGCTAGGATCAATATGATTTAATTCAAATTCTTAGCCTAGACCGAAAGGAAAAGGTGGTAAGAAGAGGAATTAAAATACCAAACAGTTGGGCAAGCTATTTGCCCTAGTAGTTGCCAAAAGGAAATTAGACTCGAAAATATGACCAAAAGGATAGTGTTTCCGTTTTGGTAAAGCTAAGTTTTGTCCATGATTGTTTTCTAGATGGAGATTTACATGTTTTACTTTTTAAAGAGAAAGTTTTCATCCTTTGGTATTGTATGTTTTTGGCACTTATGTCTAGATCTTATTAATCTAAATGATATTCAAGATTGGTGAAAGATGGGCTTTTAGAACCATTATTTGTTAAATTTTCAATCTATGAATTCTATTTAGAGGATAATATGATCTAGGGTTCCTTTATTGTAAAGGAATATAATATCAATGACTTCTTTAAGTCAGTGCATACATAAAGGAGGAATAAGACTCTTTTAGAAATAGTAAAGTACATGATAAGTATTTCCATTTCCTTATTATTATTATTTTTTTTTGGAGATATACTCTATGTATTACTATACATTTTCTAAAATTGATTTCAAAAGTTTGTTCCTAAGACATTTGTCAAATTGTGGATTAGGTAAAAACTTAGTATATGATACTTCCACTTTTGGGGATGTCCAGCACTTGTGCTAGAAAGGAAGTCTAACAAAATGAAATCAAAAGGTAGAAAAATGTGTGTTTATGTTGGGTATCCAAAAGGGATTTCAAAAGATTGTTTTGGTAGTCATAAAGAAGATAAGATGTTTGTAAAGTACAAATACAAAGTTCTTGACGATGACTATGTGAATAATCTTAAAGCTATACATAGAATCGTTCTAGAAGAAAAATGTCAGAATTTGTTGTAAGACAACTATGAAATACATTTAGAAATGAGATGGTTGTATTAGATACATCACAAGGAATTATTCTAGATATATAGCTAATACACCAATACAATATCGTAGTGGGAGGATTATCAATTATCAAATAAATTCATACTTTTGGAATAAACTTTTGAAGTCCACACACAAGGATATGAATTTGATCCTCGGTCCTACGTTGAGGCAATAGATGATATAAATATGGATTACTGGATCAAGGTTATGTAAATAGAATTAGATTCTATTTAAAGTCTAGAACTTGTAGAGGAGCCTAATGGCATTAAGCCTATTGTTCTCAAATAGGTCTACAAGAAAAAAATTGAGATTGATAGATTTGAAGGTGCAAACCTTCAAAGTCAAGACTAATGGTGAAAATATTTATTCAGAACGAAATGGTTCGACTATGAAAAGATTTTTTCACCAATAGTCAAGTTTGACTTTATCTAGATTCTCTTATCCATTATATTTCATTTGGATGAAATATGGCAATGGATATCAAGAAAGCTTCTTTTAGTAGCAATCTTGAGGAAGACATTTATATGATGTAACTAGACTTGTACATAGCAAAGAAACGGTCGTATTTAGATCGCAAGTTCTTTAAATTCAATTTAAGGATTAAAGCAAGCATCTAAATCATAAAATATTATCTTTGATCAAGAAATCAAATTGTTTGATTTTGATCAAATATTAAAAGGCCTTATGTGTGTATAGCTATATAGAATAATAAATTTCTTAATGTATGTTGATGACATTCTAATCATTTAGAATGATGTTGATTTATTGTCATCAATGTGTTTTTGGTTGTCTAGTCATGTTTGATATAAAGTACTTGGGAAAGACTGGTCACATCCTAAGAATTAAACTTTGTTATAATTCAGAAATTAGGATGTTGGGTCTATCTCAAACTGCTTAACTAGATTAGATTCTAGCCAAGTATAGCATATAATACTTCAAGAAAGGATTCTTTCCTTTTAAGTTTGAAGTTCCTTTATATAGGATTGTGGTCCTAAGACATATAAAAGGAAGAGCATATTAAGACGGTCCCTTATATCAAATAGATAGGAAGTCTTTATACTATGCTACATGCTAAGCTAAATATCTATTTTACGGTGGGCATAGTAAGCAAATATCAATTGAATCAAAGATCATTTAATTTAGTGGGAGTAAAGCATATACTCAAATATCTTATGGGAATAAGGTGTTATATGCTTGTCCACAGAAGTGAAGTTTTGACCATTACTGGATGTGCAAATACTGATTTGTAGTTTGATTGTGATTCATGAAGTTGGACTTCAAAATATGTGTTCATCCTTGGTAGTGAAGATACACATTATGAAGTTGAACTTCAAGATATATGTTCACTCTAGGTGGTGAAGATACACATTAAGTGTAAATGATATCTTCTCATTAGAGAGATATGAGTACATGAGAAATAGTAGTAGTAGAAAAGATAATTTATGCAATAAATTTGGCTGTAACTTGTTTCCAAGCCTTGCCTTAGAGTGATTATGAATTACTCTAAAGGGAAATAAGTGTCAGATATATGATAAATTGTCTTTGAGGGCAAGTGGGAGATTGTTGGGGTTTATGCCCCAAAACCCAATTTACTGGCATGTATTTAATAATTAAATTGTTTAATTATATGAGACTATCTATAAATGAACTAAGACATTATCATAGTCCATGAGATGCATTGTATGTGATTTATGTGAAAAGTCACAGAAGATATAAATCATAAGTTCTTTGTAAACTCAGAAGTTTAGTTCGTAGTCGGTGATGAAATTGGACGTTTCATCTACAAAGACTATAACATGTCAACTAAGATGATTTGTCTTGATCATGGAAGTGGAGACTTCTAGTTGGTATGTTGATATGTTTTAAGAGTTAAGACATATTGAACTGGACCGCTATGAGATTTATTATTCTTCTAACGACTGTCAAATGAATAATAAATCTCACGACTTCTATTTACATCAACTCTAAATCTTGAGAGAATAATGGACTTGATCATGAGATGTATGTTGCTTTGATATATCAGGAGTGAGATCTATTAGTTACGGTCAAAACCTCAGTATGTTGGGCATCCGCATTTAGTGTTGATGGAACATATATTCTCAAGATGGAATTCATAGTCTCTTAATGGAGATACAAAATATTCCCTTGAGATAAGTTTAATGGATTTAGTTATTCAGAGCGTTGGGCCCAACCACTTTACTAAGGAGTTACTAAAGTATATATTTATGAAATTGGATTTTATAAATATATCACGAATAACATAAAGGATTAAACTGGGTACTCAAGGATTAAGATGTAGTAATCTTCAAAGTGGCAGTCTATATTCATGACTTTGGATTACTACGAATATTTTAATGAAGGGGTTGCATGCATGATAAAGTCTTGGGATATAATTTATTAATAAGGCCTAGAGTACAATTATATTTATATAGTGGTATTAAATATAATCAATGGTAACTTTGGGCTTGTCAAGAGTTGACGGAAAAGCCCAAGGCCCATTGAGCTAGTGTCTTATTGGTCCATTTTGGTCCCACTCCAAGCCACACACTAAAGCCCAATTGGAAAGGCCTAATAGGCCAGCCCAATTAGATAATCAGTTACTTATAAAGGGAAAAACATACAGAATTTTTATTAGTGAAATAAGAAACGGTGTGTGAGAGAGTGTGAGACACACTTTCATTCTCCCTTTGAAAACTGATTGAGAGACCACACATCTTGGGCGTAAAGTGAAATTGGAGTGAAGATTAAAAGTGTTCCCAAATGCTTCTAATCTTTGTTTTGAATTTCTCCACACCAAGGTACGCTATCTTGTTCTTAAATTCTGAAATTTACATAGTGCATGTTATCAATCATGAATGAAATAGATCCTTATTTGTTGCTTCCGCTATGTGTTTTGTATGAGATATAAAACCAAAATTTTTCCTTCAGTTACCACTTATATTTTTTATACAAAAAAAAAAGAAAAAATTAAATACAACTTTACATGTCTAAAATGTTCCATTATCATTAATTGAATAAGAAAAGTACAAATTTGATAAATTGAATATTACATGGCTTTGGGTTCTAGTTACAAACTACTAGAAATAAAAAAACAAATATAAAGCCTAGGTCTATCTATTCCAAAGACACTAAATTCGGAGGCTAGGTTACGGAATAGGAAGGTATTAGGCACCCATTTCGCTTAAACAGAGTCTAGTTTTCTAAACTTTCATGACCAATGTACCCATTTATGCATGATACGAATGATATGTTTCGTACATGACAAACTTAAACCTAAACTAAATCACATAAATCTACTTCATGAATGCATCCTCTTCTTTGTTAAAAAATTCAGATTTGTTTTTGTGCATAAAAAAAATAAATTTGATTCGTATAAAATGAGATCTGTTTTAGTATAGTTTAAAAAAAAATTAGTTTTGGTGAAGAAAAATCAAATCTGTTTTATTAAATAAAACAAGGTTTTTTGCTTAAAAAATGTCAGATTTGCATCTAAGGAAGATACAAATATGTTTTTATATTAAAAATTCAGATCTGCATCTAAGGAAGATACAAATATATTTTTGTGTTAGAAAAATTCAAACTTGCATCTAAGGAAGATACCAATCAGTTTTTTATTTTGAAAAATTCAGATTTGCATCTAAGGAAGATACAAACAAGTTTTTGACTTTGAAAAATTTAAGATTTGCATCTAAGGCACATACAAATCAATTTTTGATTTTGAAAAATTCAGATTTGCATCTAAGAAAGATACAAATCAGTTTTTGATTTTGAAAAAGATGTGATAATAAGCATATTTTTAAAACTCAAAAAGATAAATCATGACAACAAAACATCGGAACATATTTCAACAAAAAAAAATTAGCTACACACGGTATGAACATTAGAAATTAAAACTAAAAGAATATTTACTCATCGATCATTAAAATAAAAGAAATAGAAAAAATGGTAAAGAAAGACAACCTCTTGCATGGACGTACTCTTCTTATTGAGGGAATATTTTAGGGTTCAAAGAAATTTATTCAATTATCTTGGAAACCTAAAATATCTTGCTTACAAAAAAGAAATCCTTAAGGCTAGAGCCTCCAAAACGTCTTTAACGTAAGGTAGAAAATAATAGGAAAGAGAGGAAATCAGAGAGCGTGAAAAAGTGTGCTAAATTTTGAGATGTAGCCTCTATTTATAGAGGCTAGCTGGGGTATTCGAAAATTTAGCTAGATGATCAAAATACGAACTGGGATGCGTCCTTATCTCTAAAAAATCGAGAAGGATGTGTTTTAACCTAATCCAAGTGTCCTCGGGCCAGGGCCTGAGTTTGTGCCAATCGGCACATCAAAAGTGCTGAATGCCAGACCTATTTTTGAGTTCTAGTCCATTTTGGACTCTTTTTTTGAGATTTTTTGAGCCGGGACTTGCACTTAGACGCATTTTTAATCCACATTCTAAAAATTAAACTATTTTTCCAATAATTCAGGTCTTTTCAGCAATAATTATCTTGATTATCCTCAATTTTATCATTATCCACTTATCCCCTTTATTCCTATGCAAACAAGCCCATTTTTGACACTCACTAACAACCAATCACAAAATTATTTAATTAATTCTAATTGTCTAGCCAATCAGAATTAATTTAAATTAATCATGTGTGGTTGATTCTACCTAAACACAATACATGTTGACCATGTAAACTTGATCATGTGATATCTTTCAATCTGATGGTCCGATTTGGAAATCGGGCATACCATCGTGATTGTTAGAATCTCAAGATCATTTTTATGATATACAATGAACAAATTAATGCATGTAATGCAATCATGAATTTTGAGTATATAAATTGTCATTCTAGTCATCTTCCTTGATTAAATCATGGGTACAAAATCGAGTGTCTACACCTATGTCCAAGGTGAATGTATGATTGTATGGCCAAGACATATGGTTAGAGGATGAGGCAACCCTCACCCCTTGAATGGGTGAAGCTAGCTGAAGAGTGACGGGGTCTGCCGTGGAAGTAACTATCGGGGGCGTCTATCCTACTACTGAGATGTCAATTTGACTGTTAGGGCAATTAGTCACCCTTGGCCTTTTCCACCTACGCTTGGTAGGAGCAACCACAAATGCGGCCATGGAGGGTTTTTTGGACATGCCCTGTAGTAGCACAAGGTGCAGCGACAAAGTCAATCACCTGAAGATCTCTTTACTGGACCATATTCTTGTTCGTTTCTTTCTCTTCTGGATCGTTCACAAGAACGTGATGATACTCAACTCAGAAAACAAGCTCGGCTAAACCGTCTGTGAATGGGGGTAGAGAAGTGTCCTTTCTCGTACGAGGACCCAATTGTCGAGCTTCTTTCTTCGAGATGTCCAACAAGAACCCTAGTAACCGAACGTTAATGTAGAAATGGGGAGGGTGTTTGGCTCTAAGCGCTTCCCCTAGAACTTGAAAGCCTAGGTAAGGGGGGGAGTAACCGAGGACGAGGTGCGAAGCTCAAAGCTACTAGTTAGAGTGAATGTATATCTCTAATCGGAGGAGCCTATTCAAATCGTGAACTTCAACAAAATTGATGTTCAGGTTCGTGTACCTAGAGTCTATAAAATAACAAGCCAAGGACTACCAACTTGCCTTCCTTAAGGAGGTCGGGCAAGTGAGCTCCCTAGCAAGCCAGTTCCCACTCATTTTCATAAATTCCCCTTGGGAATTCTTGTTGGAATTAGGAAGACAAGAAATTAGCCTAACTTGACTATTCCCGACCTTGAAGTAGTAGCCTTTGCCAAGACTACTGCAGCAGCAGTAAATGAAATCTATGTTGTGTTGGGTAAGGATTAGGCCGAATTGCCTATTTAGCTGACTTACGTAGTCGACCACACGATAAAAATTTGGGTGACACTAGTTGGGACTAAGCCCATAAAACCTAAAGGTCCTTAGTAAAAGCAGATCTAAAGGAAACCTAACCCCTCCCTCTATTACGACAATTAACGGGATGAATATCACCTAGGTACCCTCTGGAAGACTATGTTCCCTTAGGGATAGTGCTCAATGAGTCCTGAGGAATGTTGTACCTAGCCTTAAAGGCTAGGACGACATCGTCAATATCAACTAGCCAGGAATGGAGGAATTATAGGAGAAAGAGGTCAGGATAATTATAGGTGGGGTAGATGTTCTCGGGAAGAAGAAAGATTGAACAAAGAAGAAAGACTATGTTCCCTTGGGGATAGTGCTCAATAAGTCCTGAGGAATGTTGTACCTAGCCTTAAAGGCCAGGACGACATCATCAATATCAACTAGCCAAGAATGGAGGAATTATAGGAGAAAGAGGTCAAGATAATTATAGGTGGGTCAGACGTTCTCGGGAAGAAGAAAGATTGAACAAAGGAAGGGGAGGGAGCTCTAAAATAACTAGTGGGAGGAATTTATGGGAGAAACTAGAAGAGACGGATTCGGGAGCCACATAGAGTATATATAGGGAAGGGAATGAATGCATTGGGCGGGAAAATTGTCGTCCATGCCACCCCTTGATCTCTGTGTGCCTCGAGAGCCCAACAGACAGACAATCATGGTCGTTGATTGCATGCTAAGTAACAAGGCTGTCAAATTCAGCGCATTTATTACCTGATGTTTGATGTCACCAAGGCATGACGGTTACACAAACACGTCCCCCGATGTGACGAGGACGTGACCACGATCCCACCTCCATGATCTAAAATCAGGATCGTGGGAGTCTATTGTAGGTAGGCTAAAAAAACTGGGCCCATCCCCCAGAACAACTTAGACCCTTTTGGGGTGGCCTCAGCCTAAGATAAACCCATGCTAGGAAGTGACTTGGGCAAGGGATCTCACCTCGCCAAACATTCAAACAAGAACCCTTGGGGAAATTTGCCCGTCAAACATGGGATTTAGTGTCAGGCATAAGTTACCAGGGAGTCACCTCACGAGCAGGACAGTAAGGCCCATCTTTGATATGTGATAAGACATGATGGAATAGTGAACAAGACCCAAGAAGCCATCCAAGCTCCGATAGAGAGACCCACTGCGAGGTAAAATATTCCCTCATCATGGCAGACCCACTAAAACAAGGCAATAAATTAGAAGGGAGGGGGAAGAATGAGGGGGTCAGAATAGAATTAAGGGGAGAGATACACGAGAGAAAGTGAGGACCTAGTTTGGAGGCTACAGAGGTCATGCTTGGACCTCTAACAAGGAGCTTGGCTGTTAGGGAGCCTTCTTGGCTAGGCCTAATTCAAGGCATTCCGAAAATAATTGCATCCAGGGTGTGACCCATCATAGTATAGATCATTCTAGGGGCCTCTTATCGACGCCCAGGCCTCGAACGGCTGGAAAACCGTCGTCAAGCCTTCGTTCGAACACCCTCCGTGGTTACACTCCCGTGCATATGGGGCCTGTTAGAAGCCCCTCTCGATGATTGGTATGGTTCACACGGAGCTTCTGGTGCTCTCTTTCTCTCTCTCGGTGGAGGAAAGGTATTTGTCTACCTTTGGAGGTGTGGCAGGAATCTTGGCCAATTTTTAGGTGATTACCCAAGGTAAGTGAAGTCGCCAACAATGATTGGGTTTTTCTATGGTGTGATTGGTCACTTGTTTCTAGTTGATTTTATTACCAATCCTAGACTAAGAAAAAGGGCATTTTTCCTAATCTAATGTGTATGGCAAAAAATCTTGATTCTTGAGTCCGGAAGTTTGGTTACTTGTAGGGAAGGTGTTAGGCACCCCACAACGCCTATCTAAGGACAGTCCTTTGTTTTCATAAAACCTTAATTTTCGGAGCTTGGCAGTAAAAACATGATTTGGCATTGGCTTTTGGGGCCTTGCATGCATAGGGGGCTTTGAGATTTGGCTTTTGAAAGGGTGTCGTCCCAATCTATGCTTTCATAAGTTATTCGAGGAAAGTACCAGATTTCCACGGCCAAAACATGTCACCTTACTTTCGCGGTAGAAATTAGGCATCGCTTTACCTTTAGGTGACATGGATTGTGACAATCACACCGGAAGGGGGGAGCAGGTATATATATACATACATCATGTACAATGCTAGCACACAAAGCATGAAAGTAAATTCCTACATCCCAGAGCATGACCCAAAATATAGGTGCAGGAAAGTAAACAAGGGTCACCATACTCTAGAGATGAGGACTAATGGTACATGGCATGATATATCTAATACAACCCATCTAAAAGAGAAAGGAGGGACAAAGGAAGGGGGTTTAAAAGAGTACATAACCAAATGGGAGCAGCTAGACCCCTAAATCTACTAAACATAGCCGCTTGGCTTATATCCACATGCTCACATCCTCGCCCTTTTTGCTTACGCCTAGGAGACTGTGCCCCAGCTCCATGCGTCCTCACTCCATGTGTGTACAAGCAAAGGCAAAGACAAGAAACCAGCAAACAAGCAATGGAAAGATAGAGATGCATAGATAATGCGCAATGGGTATAAAGCAAACAAGCATACAAGCGAAACAAGCATAGCATGTGGCAGGAGGCATGACAAGCATCAAGATAAGCAAGCAAACTAGAACGCAAACAAAAGATGGTGTCCGTAGGGGACAAATGTAGGTTTGGATCGAATATCCATAACTTCATTGTGTTGAAGCATGGAAGACACACTGCCAAGCAAGACTCATGCATGGACATGTGAGCAAGCGTGTAAAGATGCATAGAAAGCCAACGGGTGGCACAAACAAGCATGGTAAGCATAGCATCGCGCGGAGTGGAAAAGGGAAGGGTACGCATGGAGCAACCCTGCATCCGAAGATGCCTCCCAAATGATTACATCCAAACAAGGCCTCATGGGTGTCAAATGTAGCCAAACAAGATCAAGCCTGTGGAGGGTATCAAACATGACAAAGCCTAGGACAAGAGAGGCTAGCACGAACATAAGCATAGAAGCAAGCAAGCTTAGACATGCAAATAGGATGATCCAAACCCTTTGATGTGGACATTGGTGTATGGACAATGACAAAGACCATAGGGTCTAGATCAGGTCTGAACCAATAGGACAAAACACATGAAAATGGATAAAAGGAACAAAAGGGCTACAATAGCACACGTCATGACAAACAAAATCTAGGCCTAAGCACATAAACATGGCGTGAAGCACGCAAGCACATAGATGATGTCAATAGCATGTAGAGAACACCAATCTAAGCATGTAAACATCCTGATCTACACATATAAGCATGGAAATGCGCATGTAAGCATGTGGATATACATCTAAGCATGTGGATGTAAGCATAAAAGCATGGAAGAACACAAATCCAAGCATACAAGCACATAAAGGCATAGATCTAGACATAGGAGCAAAGAACATGCATACAAACATGTAGATCAAAGCAAGGCATAGCCAAAGGCATGATATCAAGCATTTCAGCATGTAGATCTAAACAACAAAACGTAGGAGAGAAAAGATTAGAGAATATAAAGCATGGCATAAAGTATAAAACATGTAGAAAAGGCAACTAGCACATGAACAAGCATGGAAGCAAATGGAAATAAGCTAAAAAAAAACATTCTAGAAGAAAAATAAAGCAAAGATACATGCTAGATAAAGCAATAAATCATATTATTAAGGCAAAAAGAGCAAGAAAAGGCTAGAAAAAGGTTTAGAGAGCTAGGGGTGTGGATAGTAGCTAAAAATCTACATCCGCACCCCTAAACCCCAAATCCAAAGTGTAGAACCAAGGAGAAGAAGATTGAGTATAAGAACAATACCTTGTATTTTTAATGAAGAAGGAAGAATCAAGATGCTTTGATGTGCTTTTTGTGTTTGGAAGAGAGGAGAATAGCCCAAAAATCGCCCAGGAAGAGAGCAGGTACCCAAGAAGTCATCTTTTTTTGGTCTAGAGGTGCCTGGGGCCTTTTGTAGCCCCGGTGCGCTTTTCAAGGCGGCAGCCATTGTAAAGCCACTATTTTCAAACCTCCTTGGATTGGGTTGATCTTAAAAACTCTAGAAAGATCTTGACTTCCTATTTCTAAAAAGGTATGGAACTTGAAAATCCAACAGTCGGATCAAAAGTTATGGCTCCCGGAAGTTAGCAATACATCGATTAGTGCGTTAGCCCGGTTTTCATGATATCTCTGCCATTCTAACTTCAATTTCAACCCATGAATAGTTTTTGGACTGAGAACTTGATACTCTTCACAATGGCATTGGTTTCAACCCGTTCTAATGGCCGGATCAATTTAGGGTTTCTAGGCCCGCTGGGAGTTAACTTCGGGTCGAACCTAATCAAACTTGGTCAAAATTGCCAAAAGTCTCCGAAAAGCTCGGGTTTGATGTAAAACTATGAAAAGTGATATTTTGAGGGGACTTTGACTTTGTTTGACTTTTGGTCAACCCAGGGTTGACTAGGGGCATTTTGGTCATTTTAACTAAAAAAAGGCACTTTGGGTGCTCCGGTGTCTGGACGGGTTGCACCGCGTCATTCTAGCTGTTCTCGTGGCCTCATGGAGAGAAATTGATATTTTTGGATTTTTTGGGATCCGACACGCAAATTGAGGGCAAACAAAATACGATATCAACACCTGCCCCTTCTTTATCTAACATCTCGAGTGCAATGAGAGGTGTTGGATAAAGAATGTGATTTTGAATTTTGTCAGCCCCAAATTGTATGTGGAGACTACTCACGGATTGAGACCAAATTTTTACCTGATTGGACCAATCTGCTGCAACTGCTTCTAAAACATTTTCTGGCCCTATCTTTGAGCTCTGGGAGAGGAAAAGCCCCCTCCCCCCTTTTTTTGAAGGTTTGACCAAGTCAATGTTGACTTGGTCAATGCTGACCGGTGGCCTTTCAGGGTGCGCCAGGCTGACCCGGCGGCCCAAGAAGGTGCGTCGGGCAGCCTAGGTTGCCCAAAGCCCTATAAACCCCCCCCCCCCCCCCCTTTTAGCTCATTTCAACCTTATTTCACTCCTTCCTTGACTTCTCACTTCTAAAAAGTTCTCTAGAGAAACTTGCAAATTTAGCGAGTTCGACTTTTTAGCTTTAGTCCGTTGCTTCAGTCTCTTCTGCACTTGAGGTCAGTGTCTATCTTTTCTTCTTCTTTTTTCTGCAAAATGTTAGTAGCAATACTACTAGGGGTGCATGCTAGTGCTTATTTTATTTTTGTAATTTTCATAAGCATATGTATTTTTTGCCATCATTTATGCCATGCTATCTTAGGAAAACACATATGTATTTTTATATTATTATTATTATTTATTTATTTATTTGCTTTTTGTTTGTGTTATGGGTGTGTAAATATGCAGAAACTTAAACGCAAAAAATAAAATGTGGGATATAGGTAAGGGGACTTACTTAGTAGTCAGGAATAGTGAAAATGGTGAGACGTACGACACGACCGCTAGTTAGCCTCGGAATAGGATGGGAGCATATGGCACGACCGCTATAACCCATTATAGATCAGGAACTTGAAAACCTTTTTAGGTACTTGATCATTGTATGATGGCGAGGCATACGAGACGATCCCTAATTAACCTTGAGATAGGATGCAAGCATACGGTATGACCGCTATAACCCACCATAGATTAGGAACTCAAAACTTCTTTAGGAACTTGATAACTGTGTGCTGGCGAGGCGTAAAACATAGTCACTAATTAACCTCAAGATAGGATGTGAGCATACGACACGGCCACTATAACTCACTAAAGAGACGTACGGCATGGCCACTAGATAGCCTCCAAATAAGATGTGAGAATACGGCACGACCACTATAAACCACTATAGAAGCGTATGGCACGGCCACTAAATAGCCTCCAAATAAGATGCGATCATACGGCATGGCTGCTATAACCCATTATAGAGACGTACGACAGGGCCGCTAGATAGCCTCCAAATAAGATGTGAGCATACTGCACAACCCCTATAACCCACTGTAGAGACATATGACACGACCGCTAGATAGCCTCTAAATAAGATGCGAGCATACACACGAACAGTACAACCCACTGTAGGACTCTTATAAGAATCTGTTTTCTTGTGAGGACATATGCTTGACATGAACATGTATAATTCTAGAAATTGCCTTCAAGAGGGATGATGTATGACTTTAGGAAACGTGCCTTTGAGAGGGCTGTTGATATATGTGAGAATGCCTCTAATTAGGACTTACATGCATTGTTCTAGGAAATTGCCTTTGAGAGGGCTACTGATGTATATAAAAGACAATACCTCTAGTTAGGGTTTATTTGTATAACTCTAGATAAATCGCCTTTGAAAGGGCTGTAGACATATGTGAGAAGAAATGCCTTTTGGTAGGGCTTACGTGCATAACTTCGGGAAATTGCCTTTGAGAGGGCTACTGCTGGTGTAGGAGAAACAATGCCTTTGATTAGGACTTACATGTACAACCATAGAAAAATCGCCTTTGAGAGAGCTGCTGATGTGTGAAAAACAATGCCTCTGGGTAAGACTTACATGCATGATTCTGGATGTCGCCTTTCAAAGGGCTGCTGATGTGTGCAAGAAACAATGCCTCTAGGTAGGACTTACATGTATAATTCTGGGTGTCGCCTTTCAGAGAGCTGTTGTTGTATGCAAGAAACAATGCCTCTGGGTAAGACTTACATGTATAATTCTGGATGTCACCTTTCAAAGGGCTGCTGCTGTATGTATGCACTATCGTATTTTCATCATAGATGGTGGTTTTGAACCAACTTGTGTCACACTCATTTGTATTGTATTGTAATTTCACGGGTTTATCAGTGGATTTTGACAATGATCGCCCCGCTGGGGGGAGAGAGAATGGAGAGACCACGTAAAATAAACTGCCCCAGATTAGGGTTTCATGTGATTCCTGACATGAGGGACATATCCTTAGCGGCATGGACCCGTTCTTGTATATTGGACAAGGTGGAAGGAACCGCGCAAAATAAACTACACCAATTTAGGGTTTTGCAAGGTTCTAAGCCTACAGACTGGCTAAAAATGGCCATGACTTCATAGGCCATACTAAATGCTAGAAATGAATTTGGGCATTCTAAACAAGATCTCCTTAAACACACCATAAGGCAGTATGCACTGATCACTCTTGTTATTGCCCGAGAAGGCTAATAATTCAAAGACAGGTTTCTTGGCGCTACATCATGAGAAACAACTCCCTCTGTCCTCTAAATAAGCTAAAAAAGTTGTTGGATGGCTGAGAACGGGTTCTAATGTCCCTCTGTTGTGAGCTTTGATTACCGAGGCTGAACCAATTGTCGAATCGAGTGAACTGGGCTTAGAAAAATAAGGTTCAAGATGTCTGGAAGTACTGAATGAGACGCTCAAAGATAAACTACCCCAGTGTAGGATTTTTGTTGTCTTGGTTGCATGAGAGAGAATTTCTAACAATCCAGTTCGCTGTCGGGCAGTCTGCGCACTATGACGGGTGCTAAAACAAAGGAATCTTTGCTCCAAGGTGGTCAAAAAATCCCAAACAGGGGGGTAGTGGTTAGAATACATAGGGGTTTGTGCTTGGGGAGTTGAAAATCCCCAGCACATGTCCCGAGGGTCAACGACTCTTGTAGGTGCGCCGCCTTGAAATTTGTGCATAAAAGCTGGGTTTAGCCCAGTTTCAGCTCATTCTGCTCTGTGATTTTCTAGGATCTTCTTCTACCCTTTTCTTCACCCAAAACGTGTAGAAAACACTGTTTTTCATCTTTCTTTTTTTTGCATAGATTCTAATTAGATCATCAGATTTAGTAGGATCAGTTCATGGATGCTCTTGGTGCTCACTCCTATGACACTTTGGTCAAGTTTGAGAGGGTCTCTTATCAGTTCATGGATGCTCTTGGTGCTCACTCCTATGACATTTGTTTGGCAACTTCTTGGAGATGCTACTACTCTTCTTCACACTACACTAGATTGGCATTTGTTGGAGGTCATTACTTCTTGTTGGGATCTCGTCTTGAGATGTGTCACCATTGGGGATGTTGATGTGGTGCCCACCTTGAAGGCATATGATCATTTCCTTTCTCTTTCTACCCCTCTAAGCACTATGTTTGCTCCACCGGTGCGGCCACGCTACCGCAAGAGACTCATTGATTTGTTGGGCTTGAAGAGGCCTGTTATGGAGGTGCTAACTTGGTATGGCAGCAGGATAGGAGGGAGCATGTACTTTGATTTTCTGTATGATCGATTCCGCCCATTGGAGTGTCTTGTTGGCTATCGAGATGACTTTGTGGACTTACCAACATTAGGCCTTCCTGGTGGCCTTCTTTGGTGTGGTGTTGTTTCCTTCATCGGCAGAAGCTGTCAGCTTCACCGTTCTCCCTATAGTGAGTGCCTTACCTTATGGTATCTCTTTCATTCCTGCTCTACTGATGCGAACCTCAATTGACACACTTTGAGACCCAACAAATAATATTGGAATATTTGCCCAAGAAAGCTAAAATTTAGATTTTGATAGAGCCCTAACTCAACAAGTAAAACACGAACCAAAAGTATAAGTAATAGACCTTGACCCAATGATTATAATTGAATCATGAACCGAAGGTATAAAGTTTGAACACCACAAGGAAGAATCCCTGATAAGTTCACAGTTCTTGGAGAACCAAAAGAAGAGAAAAGCCTCACATTTTTCTGAATTTTTATTCAATAATCTCCCTATTACAATGAGTGCATGCTATTTATAAGACATGACTGAAATTAGAAAATATAAAAAATGTACTAAATAATAAAACCCTAAATAAAAGTTGATTTGGTTTGAAATTAGCAGATCCAAAATAGGAAAATAGCTAAAAAATGTTCTAAATAATAAAAGTCTAAAATTAAAGTAGATTTGGTCTAAAATTAGCAGCTCTAGAATAGGAAAAATATCTATTAATTGATATGGAGCTAGAAAGTCAATCAGTCATTAATCTACACCATAAATCACTCCCAATTGAGCCAGATCAGCCCTCAATAGCTTGGATTAAATTTATTATGCCTTCGTCTTTCTTTGGGCCAATCTTGGAATGTCCTGTGTTAGAATCAGCCCAAATCTCTTCAATCAGCCCATTAAGCGCTTCTTTGATCTTCTTAGATCTTGCTCTAGTAATAGGGATCCTTGAATGCTTGTTGATTCTCATCATCTACTTTCTGAGACTATTAGGTCCTTGTCTTTGTGTCGGGAGACTGGTAGGGGTAGACTAGGTTGCTTTGTTCATCTGCTATAGCTGTGGTTTTGTAGCCATTTGAGTGTTATTGCTAAGGATCAGCCTGAAGGCTTTTCCATTAGGAGTAGATTTCGAGCTACTATAGTTCTTGATCTTCCCTTTTTTGGGGATACTAAGAGTTGGCTGAGATACTTGTGCAGCCTGAGTCCCACTGATTGGACTTAGAGGGTCAAGTGGGGTATCACTAGATAACAAAGGTAGACCTATTACGTCGGTTTACTTGGTATTCCCCTGGTGGGTATCCGGGGGTGCATAGGGTACTTTCTAGGCATGGCTATGCGGCAGTTCAGGGGTATCCAGCATATCCCTCGACTTAGTGATCTCTTCGTTGTCACTTACGAGTACGGGCTCATGGATATCGATGTAGCAGTGATAGGGCATGCCTCAATTTTCTAGGAGGTGCGTAAGTCAAGTATTGACTTCCCTCTTTGTTTTAGGGATGACCAGGAGAGGTTTTCTGTTAAGTTTAGAGTGTGGCAAAATACTAATGATCCTAGCCTTGTGTTTGACTTATCATCACCAGTCTCGCTCGAGTTGCCACTTTCGGCTGATGTTTTGAGAGACTATACTCTAAAGTTTGAGATTAGGGTTGAGAAGGCCCTTATGGATCTAAAGGAGTGCCTGAGGGAGGCCATTAGGGATAGAGACTATTGTAGGGAGTTGGCTGATACCCTTATGGAGGATATTGAGGAGATGAGCAGTGTCCGTGACAGTGAGCTCACTACTCTTAGGGCGGAGCTTGATCGGAGAGGGCTAGCCCTTCCTGATACAGAGGTAGAGTGTGTTCAGCTGAGATCCTGGGTAGTGGGTTTGAAGGATGAGCCTGCGGATCTTACTCAGAGGTTTGCTGCTTTGGATCATACTTAGGTTGAGGAGAGGGCCGCATTAGAGGCCGGAAGGGCCGAAGGTAGTAGCAAGGCTGATGGTTTAGCATTGGAGCTAGTACAAGTAAAGGCCTATATTCATTCCACTTTGAGCATGGAGTACGGGTGGGAGGGCGATAAGCCTAGTGAGCCATAGTTGGCCTTCCGTCGCCTTTAGATTGAGCTAGCTGAGAGGGAGGAGGCTTTGAGAGTTGCTACTGTAGAGGTGGGCACCTTGCAGGCTTTGTTAGGGACCAAGAGACAAAGCTCTACTTCTAATTCCATGATGTAGCCAAGTTACTTCGCACTCATGCTCGCGATGACCCAATTCTCCACATTTGTTTTGGGAGATTGTGCCAGGCCATGTCTGATCGTTTAGGCCATATTTAACTTGCTGGTGTTCTTTTCTGCTTATTTTGTTTCTACACAAGAGCTATGTAGTTAGCATCCCACCATATGTGGAAAGGTCATTCATAAGTTTCTAGGCAATTGCTTAAGGCCTTCCTCTTTTTGTTTAAGATCTTAAAGCATAGTCTAGTTTTTTAGGCATGCTTAGAAACTAAGAGATGGTAAAAAGAGATGTTTATGATGATATTTAGAATACATGAAAGAAACTGTGTGGCACATAACAGGCATGTTAATGAATATGCAGGAAAATGCTTTGAAAATACAAGATCATACAAATAAGTGATAGATGTAAAATCTATGCATATCAATATCTTATTTTTCCAAGGATACATCATGTTCTAGATGAATCTTTTCCTTTTCCCATTGAGGTAAATTTCCCATTGGTATGAGCCAAGACATCTTGAGCAGACCACCAGGTCGTGGCAGTATTGTAGACAGAACCAAGATGGACGCTGGACGCTGGATCCATTTAATCTTTTGATCTTGAGTATGCATTTACGCAGGCATTTAAGATATGACCGAACCAAGATGGTTGCCTACGTACCTCCACTAGGAAGGATCAGGTCATCACGTAGTTCAATTGACTTTTGATTGCCTTAATTTTTGCCTAGACCGCCTTTTCGGGTTTTCAATCTAGCAGGTTCTCTCACACTCTTTCTTTTGCTCTCCTTTTGTGTAGACCGCCCTTTCGAGTTTTTGATCTACCTTTTTACATATATTTTCTTCTTTTTGTTCTTTTTTTTCCTTCTCTTTTTTTGTTGACATAAAAATATAGAAATGAGGTGCACTAAGAGGCTCTTTCATGCAAAGTACTATATGACGGCGTCAGAATTGGTGGGCATATTGAAGTCATGCCGGTCCATGTTGGCTAAAATCAAGGCTCCTCCGGAAGTTGGGGCAAACTTTCCTCTGTGATTAGGCATGGCCTGGTTGCACTTCTTCAAGACTAGATCGCCTTCTTCAAAGACCCTAAGTCTAACTTTCTTGTTGAATGCTCGCTCGATGCAGCATTGGTACAACTATCCATGGCACATTGCGGTCATGTGCTTTTCCTCTATCATGTTCAGTTGTTCATATCGGGAATGGGCCCATTCAGCTTCTGGCAGCTCTGTCTGAGATAAAAGCTTAAGAGACGAGATCTCTACCTCTACGAGAAGGATGTCCTTCATGCCATATACTAATGAATACAGGGTTGCACCCATGGAAGTACGACCAGAAGTGCGTTATGCACACAAGGCAAACAGCAAGTACTCGTGCCAATCTTTATATGTATCAGTCATCTTCACCAAGATTTTCTTTATGTTCTTGTTAGTGGCTTCCACTGCACCATTCATCTAAGGGTGATAGGGAACCGAATTTATGTGCTCGATCTTGAACTGTTAGCAGAGTTGCTAGATCATTTTCACATTTAGGTTCACCCCATTATCTGTAATAAGCTCTCTCGGCACACCGTAGCAGCAAATAATGTTATGTTTCAGGAATTGAGCTACCACTGCTTGAGTGATGCTTTTGTACGAAGCGGCTTCCACCCACTTTGTAAAACAATTGATGAACACTAAGATGTACTCATGACCATGGCACTGCTAAAGAGTGCAAAGGTTGAGGAGGAGCATTCTTCCTACCTTGATAGGCCTGGCAATGGTGGCATGTCCTTACATGTTTAATGCAATCACTCTCCATGGTGAGCCAATAGTAACTGGCTCTCATACTCTTGCAGGCTAACAGGGGTCCTCTGGCATAAGCTCCGAGTAACCCTTCATGCATCTCTTCCATCAGATAATTTTTCTTAGGGGCATCTACGCATCGAAGCAAGGTAGAATCATGGTTCCTTTTGTACAGGACTTCTCCACTCAAGAAAAATTGGCAGCCCATGTGCCGGATAAACTTCTTTTCACTGTCCGTTGCACCGGACGGGTATTCACTGTTCTTGATATGAGCCTTGATATCATTGTACCATGGCTTTCCATTGGCTTCGACTTCGACACTCATGCATTCTTCGATGTTCATGCAATAGGCTAGAACGCCATGAAATTCTATGTGCAATTGCTAAGGCGTCTGCAAACTGGTTGTGTGCTCGGGGCAAATAGGCAAATGTCATGTCTCAGAATTTCAGAATCAAGCAGTTGACACATTTCTGATATGGAATCAACTTCGTGTCTCGGGCTTGCCATTTTCCTTCGATTTGGGAGAGGATCTATAGGGAATCTCCAAAGACGCTTACGTCATAGGCGCCGAACTCTAGGGCCACTTGTAGGTCGACTATGCACATTTTATATTCTGTGACATTGTTGGTGCAATCAAAATTTGGCTTGACTGAAACAAGGATTTGCTAGGCCTTGGGAGAAACTAAGACTACTCCCACTCCATTTCTGGTAGAATTGGCGGTTCCATCAAAATAAAGTTTCCAACGCCACAATTTTATACTGTCAGGTTCTCGCTCTAGTGCCATGACATCCTCATCAAGGAAAAGGGATTCTAAAGGTTTTAGATCATTCAACGGCTGGTCCGGTAGGTAGTCGGCTATGGCTTGGCCCTTGATGGCCTTTCTTGTCACAAAAACAATGTCGAACTGGGAGAGCAACATTTGCCAACGGGAGATCTTCCTGTAAGAGCTGGCTTTTCAAAGATGTACTTAATGGGATCCATGATGGAAATAAGCTGCATGGTGTTGTAGAGCATGTACTACCACAATTTGAGTGAGGCCCACACTAAGGTGCAACACATATTTTCAATGGCAATGTAGTTAATCTCACAGCTGGTGAACTTCTTACTTAAGTAGAAAATCTCCTTTTTCTTTTTGGTTGGGCTCAATTAGCTGGCCTAACATGCAACCCATGGATGTTTCTTGTACCACTAGGTAAAGGATCAACGAATATCCCGACTCTGGGGGAACTAGAACAGGAGGGTTCAATAAATACTGATTAATCTTGTCAAAGGCCACTTGGCACTCATCCGTCCATTCTATCTTCGTGTCTTTCTTTAAGAGCTTGAACAACAGATCACATGTAGCTGTAAACTGCACTATGAAATGAGCTATGTAATTGACCTTTCCTAAGAAGCTGCGAATCTGTTTCTCGGTTTACGGTGTCGGCATGTCCCGGATAGCTTGGACTTTTGCTGGGTCCACTTCAGTTCCTCTCTGGCTGACTATAAAGCCAGGCAATTTCCCAGAATCAGCTCCAAAGACACACTTGTTAAGGTTTAGTCTCAACCTGTACTTGATAAGGCACTTGAATAGCTTTCTCAAATCTACCAAATGATCCCTGGAAGTGCGAGATTTGGCAATCATATAGTCTACATAGACTTCGATCTCCTTGTGCATCATATCATGGAACAAGGTTACCATGGCTTGCTGATAAGTAGCATCAGCATTCTTTAAGCCAAACGGCATGACATCATATGCATAGGTTCCCCAATGAGTAGTGAATGTTGTCTTAGCTTTGTCTTCCTCAGCCATCTTGATCTGATTATAACCCGAGAATCCGTCCTTAAAGGAGAAGATCATGTTGGTAGCAGTATTATCGATTAGGGTATTGATATGCGGCAATGGAAAATTGTCCTTGGGGCTGGCCCAGTTCAAATCCCTATAATAAACGCACTTCCGTAATTTTTTTGTCTTTCTTAGGCATCGGAACAATGTTGGTGATCCAATTTGAGTAGGCTATCACGGTAAGGAAACCGGCTTTCAACTGCTTTTCTACTTTCTCCTTAATCTTCAAAATGATCTTAGATTTCATTCTTCGAAAGGCATGCCACATTGGAGGGCATTCTGGCTTAACTGGAATTTTGTGCACGACAATCTCAATATCTAACCTTGGCATATCTTGGTAAGTGTTGGAAAATCTATTTTTGTATCTCATACAAAACACACAATGGAAGCAACAATCACGGATCTACTTCATTCATGATAGATAACATGTAGCATTGAATTCTAGAACAAAGAATAGAAAGCGTACCTTGATGCAGTGAAATTCAAAACCAAGACTTGAGAATAACTTTAATCTTCATCTTAATTCCACATGGTGCCTAGGATGTGTGGTCTCTCAATCAGTTTTCATGTACGATGATTCTCAAAGAAAAATCCTTCTTCTTCTCCTTGTAGAGAAAAACTGTTTTCTTTCTTTTCATCATATGTACATTCTAACTACCTTGGTAGTTACTTTATTTAATAACTCTTATTAAATAAGCTTTAGTAACTTCTTACTAAAGTGGGCGCCCTGAATAACCAGTTTCCATTAAACCAATCTCAAGGGTATATTTCGCGTCTCTACTAAAAGAGATTATGGATTCCATCTTGAGAATATGTGTTCCCTCAACACTACGTGTGGTTACCCAACATACTGAGGTTTTGACCGTGAATATTAGATCTCACTCCTAATATATCAAAGTAACCTACATTTCATGATCGGGTTGACTACCCTCTCAGGATTAAGAGTCTATGAAATTAGAAGTCGTGAAATTAATTATTCAAGTGACAGTTGTTGATTGAATAATTAATCTCTCAGCGGTCCAGTTTAATATGTCTTAACTCTTAAGACACATCAACACATCAATTACAAGTCTCCACTTCCATGATCAAGACAAATCATCTTAGTTGATATATTATAGTCTTTGCAGATGAAACACCCAATTTCATCACTGACTACGAACTACATTTTGAGTTTACAAGAAACTTGTGACTTACATCTTCTGTGACTAAATCACATACAATGCATCTTATGGACTATGATAATGTCCCATTAGTTCATTTATAAATAGTCTCATATAATTAAACAATAATTAATTATGACATGCCAATAAATTAGATTTTAGGGCACAAACCCTAACAATAAGACCAAGCGAAATTCTCTCTAAACTCTTTGAGTAGCACTATAAGCTCATGTTTTAAGTCTTTAGGAAAGTTAACCCCAATCTTAACGGGTTTTTCATTCTCGCCTTCTTCGGCAAGGTTAACCACTCTTGTCTCTTCTATGTTGGGCTTGGACCCTTCGCTCTCTCTATTTAGAGCTTCCAAAATATCATGAGGCAAACTCGAAATTTCCTCTAATCCTTCAATATCATGATCCAACTCTATTGTCTCATTCACGTCATCAATATCCTTATTATGGCAACAGGATGATGTACACACTAGGGAATTAGAATACATCCTATAGAACGAAACATATACAAGGAAACATAAAATAATTTTCACACACATATTCATAAGAAAGCAAATAAAGAGATAAATGCAAGGATTTCCTGAATAGTATGCTGGATATTTCATTAACGGGTTATAGACAGGGGGATAACAAAGTTCATGCCTGATAATGATAAAAAGGGAAATACTCTTTCTTTTTTTCTTTTTCTTTTTTCTTTTTTTGGGAAATAAACTGGGGAAATGCAAACAAGGAATGCAGAAAGTAGGAAATAAACATGCAAAACAAACTAGATATGCTATTCCAACTCTTTCGGGTAATTGGAGGACCCAACCACATGATGATGGAATACTCCTTACTTAGCTGGTATAACCATAAAGCAGGACTTGATGGTCCAATGGTCTATTGTCTCGCTTGGCACACAAGGCCTAATAGTTGAAGTCAGATCATCCTTGGGGGATATGATGGCATTCACTGAGAATTCTTTACGACACAAGTAGATGAGACAGGCTAGATCTGATTCCTCTCGCACAATTCCCGTGCCATTCCTAATTTGATGACCTTGGTCGGATCCAGAAAAGTGACCCTGATGTAGGGAATGGACATCCCTTGGCCAATGCACTTCCTTTTCCTTCCTCTAGAAGCTTGGAAAAGTTCTTCATCAAAGGGGTCATAGCCTAGACCGAATCCTCCTTTGTTGTCTGGGAGTTCAATTAGAGAAGCATTCCCATGTCCTACGGCAGGCCTTAGCCTAACTGATAGCCAAATTTGAGCATCTCCTTGGCAACCATTAAAGTAGTGGAAGGCCATGATGACTCAAGTTCTAAAGCTCTAGAAATCATGGAGACTAGCTCGAAATTGTGGAAAGTTGCCTCTGGAAAGGCATTAACACCAATGTAGGGGATAGAAGTCTCCTTGAAGATGGTTAGGGGCTCGTTAGCCATAATAGTGATTATCTGATCCTCAGAGGGGAACTTGAGCCTTCGGTGAAGGGTAGAAGCAACTACGCCTGTGGCATGTAGCCAAGGCCTCCCTAGGAGCATATTATATGAGGAATCCACCTTGATGACTTGGAAGATGACCATGAAAGACCTAGGGCCAACCCCAATCATTAACTCTAATGAGGAATCCACCTCCCGGAGAGTGCCATCAAAGGCTCTAATGATCATGGAGGTAGGGCGGATAAGAGAGGTATTCAAATTCAGGCGCTGTATTGTAGACATCGGGCACACGTTTAGGGCTGATCCATTGTTAATTAGTACTCTGGAGATGATCATATCTTCACACTTTACCATAATGTGCATGGGCAAAGTATGCTCTCTACCTTCTAGTGGTAGCTCATCAACTGTAAAGGAATCTGTTGGTGGCCAACACCATTGAGACCATACCCACAAAGGAAGACCTGTAGGAACATATGTCTCTTTCAAGACTTTCGAGAGAGCCTCATGGTGGACATCAGAGGATAACAATAGTGCCAAGATAGAAATCTGAGCTGACGACTTGTTTAGCTGCTGAATCACACTGTATTCTAGATTTCGAATAATTTTTAAGAATTTCGCTTCTTCGGTTATGACCCTATTCTTGATGGGTTCGGTTGTACCCTTGCCAATCTCTTTCCTTCTCTTTTCTAGTTCCTCGGGAGTATAGCAGCTGCCACTCCTGGTAAGCCTAGATAGACCTGAAGAAATACTAAAGCAGACCTCCTTTTTTCTGGTTCGAGTGGAGATCAAGGGCACATAATATTTCCATAGGACACGATGGCTATCTTCATAAGGGAACGACTTAAGAATGCGAATGATAACACCCTCCTAAGTTTGCAAATTGGGCGCTATGGAGAACATTTTCGGATTAATGACCATTGGACTTGGCAGAATGGCTTCAAGGGCTTTTGAGTTAGATACCCCAAAGATTCCTAACACAGGCCTTGGTAGAATGAAAGGATCGAAACCTCAGGTAGCAGGGAAAATGATGGTTCCCCCCTGAACTGCGACTACAGGCAATGTAAGAGCTAAAGGAGTGAATCCCTCGATGGCTAGTGGGGCTTGTCCTTTTCCTGAATCTGGTGACTCTAAATCCGCAGGTGATTTCATGATCTCCCCAATGACTACTGGAGAGGGTGGTGCTAAAGTAACCTTACTAAGGTGATCTATAAATATTCGTCCTAATCTTTCCTTGACCCAACTGATATAGCATTGCATCTAATTCTTAACTGGGTAGCTAGAGGACATTGGCTGGCTACCATGCAATCATTTCTTCAAAAAATTTCCCTTTCAATCCAGATAATACCACGATAGGATAGACTTTGAACATGTGCTCGGAGCACTCTACAATCAAACAGAGCATGCCTGTCTCCACTGTCGTAAAATGAGCAGATTCCCCAATCAAATCCTAGGGTTCCTATACCTTCAAGATCAAGGTGACTCTCTTGGACCAAGGCTTGGAGCAAGGCCTTCCATGGGAATGATGGCAAGGAGAAATTCAGAAACCTTTCTTCCACTGTGATGATGGCATTTATATTTCCTTCCTGATGGGGAGGCAAAGGGTTTGTGATGATGTTCTGAGCGACTGCATTATTGAACTGTATCGATGAGATTCTGGACACGATCTCTCAACTGGTAGCATTGAGTATGCCCTTCAGCCCCAAAATGGTGTTCACACTTCTTCAACAAATCGAAGCCAAGTGATGGAGGGCCTTCTTTGGGCCTAGCAAACATCAAGGTCAGTAGCTTCCTTTCTAGCAAGCAAGCATAGAGATCTGCCATGGTTATAGGTAACAGAGTGTACTTCTAGTTTTCTCTCCAAGGGGGACAAGGTGGGTCTAGCCTCCCTCTCAAATTAAAGGCTCGGTTAGGTGCTTGAGTAGACTAAGCCTATTAATGATAAGGTCTAGTAGCTGGGGCTGCATAAACAGAAGTAATACCCTTAGGGCTTTTTGATGCATTGTTGACCATGTGCACATTGGCTTCCTTAGTCTTGAGGCTGGTCATTTTCTGGACTTGTTTTTTGATAGGCCAAGAATGTATTGACCCTTTAGGTAAATTAACCAATTAATTAGTCAAGCAAATTAATTAAGTCAATTTAATATACAATACGCGTGGTAGCACAAACAAATCACCAAATAACTAAATGTAGTGGAAATTAAATTTGATACGGGTGATTTGTTTACTAATAGGGAAAACCATCGAGGCAAACCCCACCCCCCAGGTGAATTTAAGGTCACCACTCCCGAGAATCCACTATTATCAAAGTAAGCAGTTACATGTAAAGGAATCTTAGTACCTTATACCAACCTACAGTTGAACCCTTACCCAATACACAATTGGACTTGTAATATAGTGATAATCTCTTCTTTCAATGCACGGCTCCCAATACGTGACTAATCAATCAATGTGTGGATCCTAGTACGCAGTTTATACACCAACTTGAGAAAGATGTTGGCTGCAAAGTTCTTCAGTTCATCCACACGATGAAGATCAAGAAGCTCTTGGGTTACAAAACCCTACGGCGTACAAACGCAACAGCTTCTTCAAGAGAAAGATGAACTATGGCAAATTGTCTTCGGTCACAATTTGAGTGAATAATCACTTTACATCATGTTGCATCACCTTAGACGGCCCTTAAAATAATCCTTATATATGTCTAGGGTTTTGAGAAAAGAAACGATACCCAAATAGCTTGGATATATGTGAAAAACAGATCTAGAAATCTGATTTTTGTAAATCTCGATAGATAAGTTATCTGTCGAGCTACTATCGAGCATCGGGTTAAAATTCCATTTTAAACCATAATAGATACAATCTGTCGAGCTATCTATAAATTTTTAAAATACAAAACTTCTTCACTTGATTCTTGAACAGATTTGAATGGCTTTAACTCTTGACTTGAACAATATGTTGCTTGAAGACTTAAACCATCCTAGATCTACCCAATTACAAGTAAAGTGCGTTTTGTCAAAGGATTAGCCAATTCTAAATGACATATGTTCATAACAAGTTCCACATATGTCCTAACATTGTTCAACCCTAGAACTCAAGGATTTGGGATCCACGATCTTCTTGCTCCTAATACCCTCGTCAATACGCTCCCCAATAGGGATGAGGCTAGCAAAATGAGTGACTTGGGTGCTGATCATCTTCTCATAGTAAGGAGGCTTGAGGTTGTCAATGAACCATTTGATTATCTCATTTTCCATAATGGGGGGTTGCACTTGTGCGGCTAGCTCTTGCCACCTCTAGGCATATTCTTGGAAAGATTCCCCACTCTTCTTTTCTATTCTCATAAGGACCGTGCAGTCGGGAGCTATCTCGGTGTTGAACCTGTAGTATTCTAGGAAAGAGTTGGCCAGTTCCCTTCAGCTAGAGGTCTTTTCCAATCTCACATACCATGTGACCACGGTCTAGGCCTAAGCACATAATCATGGCGTGAAGCACTCAAGTACATAGATAATGGCATAAAGCATGTATAGAACACCAATCTAAGCATGTAAACATCCCGATCTAATCATATAAGCATGGAAATACGCATGTAAGCATGTTGATATACATCTAAGCATGTGGATATAAGCATAAAAGCATGGAAGAACACAAATCTAAGCATACAAGCATATAAAGGTATTGATCTAGACATAGGAACATAGAACATTCATACAAACATATAGACCTAAACAAGGCATAGCCAAAGGCATGATATCAAGCATGTGAGCATGCAGATCTAAACAAAAAAACATGGGAGAGAAAAGATCCGAGCATCTAAAGCATGGCATAAAGCATAAAACATGTAGAAAAGGCAACTAGCACATGAACAAGCATGGAAGCATAGGGAAATAAGCTAAAAAAAAAATGCTAGAAGCAAAATAAAGCAAAGAGACTTGCTAGATAAAGAAATAAATCATATTATTAAGGCAAAAAGAGCAAGATAAAGGCTAGAAAAATATTTAGAGAGTTAGCGGTGTAGATAGTAGCTAAAAAGCTACGTCCACACCCCTAAACCCCAAATCCAAAGTGTAGAACCAAGGACAAGAAGATTGGGTATAAGAACAATACCTTTTATTTTTGGTGAAAAAGGAAGAATCAAGAGGCTTTGATGTGTTTTTTGTGTTAGGAAGAGAGGAGAAAAGCCCAGAAATCGCCTAGGCAATGAGCGGGACCCAAGAAGTCTTCTTTTTCTAGTCTGGAGGTGCCTGCGGCCTTTTATAGCCCCGCACGCTTTTCAAGGCAATAGCCCATGTAGGGTCGCCATCTACAAACCTCCTCAGATCTGGTTGATCTTAACTTCTTGTTTCTAAAAAGGTATGGAACTTGAAAATCCATCGGTCAGATTAAAAGTTATGGCTCCTAGAAGTTAGTGGTCATCGATAGATGCGTTAGCCCAGTTTTCATGATATCTTGGCCGTTCTAACTCCGATTTCAACCCATTAATAGTCGTTGGACTGAGAATTTGATACTCTTCGTAATGACATTGGTTTCAACCCATTCTAATCACCAGATCAACATTAGGGTTTCTGGGCCCGTTAAGAGCCAACTCTAGGTCGAACCTGGTCAAACTTGGTCAAAGTTTCTAAAAGTCTCCGAAAAGGTCAGGTTCGATGTAAAACTATGAAAAAATGATATTTTGAGGGGATTTTGACTTTGTTTGACTTTTGGTCAACCTAGGGCTGACAAGAGGCATTTTGGTCATTTTAGCTGAAAAAGGCACTTTGAGTGCTCTAGTGTCCAAATGGGTTGCGCCACGTCATTCTGGCTATTCTTGGGGCCCCATGGAGGGAAATTGATATTTTTGGAATTTTTGGGGTCTAGCACGCAAAATGAGGGCAGACAAAATAAATTGGGGGCCCAAATGTAGGAGTCGCCACGATTATGTTCACAATACATTCACAATATTTTTATAATAAATTGTAAGTATCAGGTTATTAATGATTATAATATTGGTCTATAAATGACATCACTTTTTTACCTACCAATAATAATTTGCCACTCAAGATTTATTCTAAGAATGATGTAAAGTGTCATGGACCTAACATTTCTCTTAAAGATTAGATCAAAGTATTCCATTACTACTCCACTTTGACCTTCTTAATTAATCATATACATTTAATTAGTTGGACACATGCATTTAGGTGTGTATATACGTTTGTTTCCATTATAATTTTTTTTTTAAAGTTGTATATGCATTTGTAAGAGAGAATAATATTGAAAATACTATCAGTTTTATTATAAAATACTTACAAATTGATATGATCACCAATTTAATAATGGTTACATAAACAACATATTTATAATTTTATATATTAAAAAGTTAACATACCAATTGATAAGATTAATGTAGTAATTTTTTTTAACCATATATCATCGCTCATTTAAAAGTTCCACACACTACACGTGAAATTAACAATACCAAATTGTAGGTAACTAATTAATGATGGTAAGAAAGTGTTTGTGCTTTATTAAATACAAACCAAGTAACCATACAAGCATGATAACAAAAAGCTCTTTCAATTATACATAATGAAACTACCTGTAGTCTGTAGAGGGAGTTATTTCATAGATTTTCCACTTTGTCTTTTCTCTTGCCTTTTGAAAATAAAATAATCAGGTCAAAGAAACTTATAATTTGATGATGCCAAAAATCTTCAATAAGTTACATGGCCTCAATAAGTTACAAGACTTGCGCAACAAAGAAGAAGAAGAAGACCCTACAGAGAGTACCAGTGTGGTACCAGCCAAATACCCTCTGAAGGTTAAGTTAGAGAACTCTCACAACTCTAGAGTGCCAGGGGTAAATTATGTGTACCTTGATGTCTGAGGGTTTTGGGTTTTCACAGTTATGTAGAACTGACTTTTGTTACTTGGTGAAGAAGATATTTCCTTGTAGGGAAAATTCTCATAAATAAACGTATTTTACGGGATCCTTTTCATATAGAGATTTTGTTGATTAGGGTTAATCGTAGGGCACAAAACATTTCCATTTGAAGTTTCTTGAAGACCACTTAGGCCATGTGGATGCCATGTGGCCTTGTCACCTGTCCACTTTGTATCCATCTACTTAGAATCCGTCCATCTGGGAGAGTCCGTCCACCTTGGACACGATTTGTCGTCTTCTTCTTATGTTTTGATCATCCATTGTCCCAGTACCGTCGCCCATGGTAGGTTTTATTAAATGAGTCTGTCTACCTTAATTTTATCCTCTTTAGTTGCCCCCTCACTCTATGGGTCTGTCACCTTATTTTTCGGACGGACTCGTGGAGTGACTACCTAACTCAACCCTTGGGAAATGCATTCTAATTGACAGGCTAGCCTAGAGCCATTAATGCAGTAAGGGCAAATTGGCATGTTTTTTGTCATTAATCACTTGGACCAAAGTATCCCTTCATCTTCCGTCCTGTTCCCTCTATATATATGTTGCTTCTCCCTTTCATTTTTACTTTCCACAAAAAATTTCTAGTGCCAAAGCGCTAATGTCTTCTTGCTTTCTCAGCTACATCTTCTCTGTTGCTTGGTGTGACCATCCGCACAGCCTTCTCCGTTCCTTTCTTTGCATCGTTCAGCTGTAAGTATCCTTTGTTGGAAAAATACTTGTTTGTATCGCATACAAAACATACGCAATGGAAAATTAACGGATCTACTTCATTCGTAATTGATAACATGTATTATGTAAGTTTTAGAATTTAAGAACAAGAAAGCGTACCTTGGAGCGGTGAAATTCAAAACAAAAATTAGAAATACTTTGGAACACTTTTAATCTTCACTCCAATTCCACTTAATGCCCAAGAAGTGTGGTCACTCAATCAGTTTCCAATGAGAGAATAAGAGAGTGTCCAACACTCACATACAAACCATTTCATTCCTTGTATGATCTTAATGAAAACCCACATGAAAAGTCTTATGAAATTCTGTATGTTTCCTCTCCTTATATATAACTAATTATCTAATTGGGCTAGCCTTTTAGACCATTCCAATTGGGCTCTAGTATGTGGCTTGGAGTGGGACCAAAAGGGACCAATGAGACACTAGCTCTAATAGGCCTTGAGCTTTTCTGTCAACTCTTGACAAGTCCAAAATTACCATTAATTATATTCAATACCACTATATGAATATAACTGCACTCTAGGCCTTATTAATAAATTATATCCTAAGACTTTATTATACATGCAACCCCTTCATTAAAATATTCATAGTAATACAAAGTCATGAACATAGACTGCCACTTTGAAGATTACTACATCTTAATCCTTGAGTACCCGGTTTAATCCTTTATGTTATTCATCATATATTTATGAAATCCAATTTCATAAATATATACTTTAGTAACTCCTTACTAAAGTGGTTGGGCCCAAGTCTCTGAATAACCAAACTCATTAAACTTATCTCAATGGAATATTTTATATCTCTGTTAAGAGATTATGAATTCCATCTTGAGAATATATGTTCTATCAACACTAAATGCGGCTGCCTTACATACTAAGGTTTTGACTGTGACTAATAGATCTCACTCCTGATATATCAAAGCAACCTACATCTCATGATCAGGTCCATTATTCTCTCAGAATTTAGAGTTGATGTAAATATAAGTTGTGAGATTTATTATTCATTTGACAGTCGATAGGAGAATAATAAATCTCACAGTGGTCCAGTTCAATATGTCTTAACTCTTAAACATATCAACATACCAACTAGAAGTCTCCACTTCCATGATCAAGACATATCATTTTAGTGGATATGTTATAGTCTTCGTAGATGAAATGCCCAATTTCATCACTGACTACGAACCGAAATTCTGAGTTTACAAAGAACTTATGATTTATATCTTCTATGACTTTTCACATAAATCACATACTATGCATCTCATGGACTAAGATAATGTCCTATTAGTTCATTCATATAATTAAACAATTTAATTATTTATGACATGCCAATAAATTAGATTTAGGGCATAAACCCCAACATCCTTCACCTTATGTTGAACTCTTTTTGCTATCCACTTTAAATATTGCATGTCTGTCGCCTATGTAGACATGTAGAGTCTTAGGGGGTTTATCCATCATGTGTAGGTGATAGATGTCTAGTAAGGCATCGAGTGATCAATAGTATGTCCACGAAGGAGCTGGCTACAATGAGGTGTATCCATCAAGTCAGGATGACCCCGACACCTCTTATGATGAAAGGGTTTCGTTTGCCAATTCTCCTTCTGTGGAAGAGGATAAGGACGTGGACGTGGTCAGATCAGAGGGTGATTCTAGTGGGGATTCAAACAGTGAAGACGTATACTACGCTAACCCATCTAATTCGTCATAAGTCCTAATGGCCTTAGGGAGTTTATCCTTCTCCCATTATGGACGGTAAATGCCATCAACTCTAGCATCAAGATAAAACACTTCGAGACCCTTAGGGAACGATACCAAATTCTAGTTGGCATCCCTATCCGTCTACCTTTCAAATCCGAGAAGTGCTACTAATAGGGTGTCGAGGACTTTGGGGTGTACAAGCAAATGTTTAAGGCGGGATATAGATTCCCTCTAAGTGCTCTTCATCGCCGTTTACTTCAATACCTAGGGCTGACCGTCACCCAGATCTCTCCAAATGCCTGGAGAGTCTTCCTTGGCATGGAAGTTTTGTATGGAGTCTTATCTAATGGGAAGCGTAGGATGATAGTGGAGGAGCTCTTCCACTACTACCGTCCATCAAAAATCAACTAATCTAAGGGTATGTACAGTTTCCTACCAAAGAAGCCTGTACTTAGGCTAGTGTCTGACACCCCTGATTTGAATAAAAACTGGAAGACTGGATGTGTCACCCCAACAATTAGGAATACATGCCCATGGATAAAACTTGAGGTATAATGCCTCCGTCTGGTAGGCATTCGTCTGGTCTAAATTTTGTTTGTTATTATTTATCGTTGTTGGCCTAATTGTCCCCTTTTTGCAGCTTGAAACCATCCAGAGTTGACCTTAGAGCAGTGGAGTATTCTGGAAAAAGTCTTTAAGATCAAATTGGCAGAGATGACGTGGGCAAAACTTGTTACCTTAGACACGATCCACTCGTATTGTGACAGTCCTGAACCTACTGTGGCTGCCTATTGCTACGATAGTCAAGCACGTAGACATAAGTCCATTGCTCTTTACTTCTTCCTTTATTTATTGTAAATTACCCAACTTTTTCTTTCCATCCATTTTGATGTAGAAATGGAAGACAGGAAAAGGAGGGTTTTCATCAAGCAATAAGCTACTGGGTGAAAGAAGTAGGAGGGAAGCTTGCCTCCCAAGGGAACGGGTTCATCCAACCCATCCATAAAGAGGAAACTGTCAAACAAGGTCGACCGTCTCCCCAAGAAACCCAAAGTGACAGCAGGTTCAACCGTCGGGGAGAATCCTGGTGTAAAGAAGCTGCCTACTTTGCTTGGTCTAAGGAAGGGTAAGGGCCTTATGACGGGTCAAGGTCCCATCACTAAAAAGCGCCCCGTCCTCCTCTGTGTAGACTCTCAGTATGCACTCGAGCAACTTTCATCCATCATCAAAGATGATGACTATGAGGACTTGGGCAACCATGCAACCGAGGCTATGAGGGAGACAGGTCTTTTCAGCATTACATAGGTATGTACATCCATCCCTTTCTCCTTTCCGTCAAGTTGTCGCTTTACTTTTCTAACCCTTGTTTTTTACTTTTGCAGGGGATACTTATGATGAAGGGCCTAATGGACCGTTGCCTATCCCAGGAGGTGGTGGTGGATCAAGTAAAGGCGAAGGTGAAGGTGACAGAGGTGGAGTTGGGGGAGCTAAAGGCCTGGAAGGTCGTCTAGGAAAACAAGCTCAATCTAACGAAAAAACTCTTGAAAGAGGCAGAGGCGTAGACGGAGGCACTAAAACAGGTGCTTAAGGACAAGGAAGATGAAATCTATAAGTCCAAAAAGTAGCTCTATCGGGCTAAGGAGGACGCGATAAAGGAATACCGTGACTTCAACGCTCTTTTAAGCGAGCTAGGTAGCTCTTTTGCCAACGGCTTCGATGGCTACCTCCATCAGGTCAAGGCCTCCTTCCCGGATCTAGACGTTTTCCATATGACTATTGATGCTAAGGCCCAAATTCCAGCCCAGCCCATCTACTCCGAAAGCACCAACAATTTATTCGTTGATGACACCACCATCAACCCTTAAGGTGACAGAAAGACTATTCCTCATGAAGATTAAGCCAAATCTGTTGGGGATGAGGCTCGTCCACTTGAGGGGAATTAGACGGCTGAAGGGAAGGATGGAGAGAACCTAGTGGATCAGTAGTAGATTTTTTTTTTTTCGATTATTGTTTTTCTTTTTTCTATGTAAAGATCTTTTGGGAGAACAATGTTTTTGATAATTTAACCATTGCCTATTGTTATCTAGGCCTTGCATGTAGACATTTTCCCATTATGGGTCTTTATAATATTTTGATTATATATTTGACAATGTATGTTTGCAATTCACCTGTTCACTTATGTAAATAATTTCAAATCATCCCTTTGGATGAACCCGTCCTTTCAGGGACTTAATAAACTTAAACCATCCCTTAGGATGGACCCGTCCACTTATGGACTTGTTAAATTTAAATCATCCCTTGGGATGAACCCGTCCACTTTGGACTTAATAAATTTAAATCATCCCTTGGGATGAGCCCATCCACTTACGGACTTCATAAATTTCAAATCGCCACTTGGGATGAACTCGTCCACTTGTGAACTTCATAGATTTCAAATCATCTCTTGGGATGAACCTATCCACTTGTGGACTTACTGAATTTAAATCATCCCTTGAGATGAGCTCGTCCACTTGTGGACTTCATAGATTTCAAATTATCCCTTGGGATGAACCCGTTCACTTGTGGACTTAATAAATTTAAATCATCCCTTGAAATGAACCCGTCCACTTGTGGACTTACTAAATTTAAATCATCCCTTGGGATGAGCCCGTCCACTTGTGGACTTTATAAATTCCAAATCATGCCTTGGGACGAACCCATCCACTTATGGACTTCATAGATTTCAAATCATCCCTTGGGACAAACCCGTCCACTTGTGGACTTAATCAATTTAAATCATCCCTTGGGATGAGCCTGTCCACTTGTTGACCTACAAAATTTAAATCATCCCCTGAGATGAACCCATCCACTTGTGGACTTAATAATTATTTTTGTAAACATACACATAACATATTTGAATAACTCCTCTTATTGTGATAAATATGCATGTAGAAATTTTTCTTAAAGAATGAAAAACTGTCCTTCGGGCTTAAAAAATATTGCAAATAGTTAAAATTAACTAAAAGGAAATATACTGGAAATGTGGAGTGTTGTTGCTCGTGCCGTCGTCTACTGGTAATATTTCTTCAAGTGCTCCGTGTTCCATGGGTGATGCAACTTTTTTCCATCTAGCATCTCCAGGTGGTAGGTGCCTCTCCTTTGCCATGACACAATCCTATAGGGTCCTTCCTAATTAGGTCCTAGCTTTCCCTGGGTGAGATCTCTTGTGGAGCCCATCACCTTCCTTAAGACGAGATCTCCAACTTGAAAGTCCTTGTGTCTGACTTTGGAATTGTAATGCTTAGCCATGAGGTCCTGGTACCGCACTAACCTTTGTTTAGTCGTCGCCCTGACCTCATCCACCAAATCAAGCTGAAGGTGCATAGCTTCATCATTCCTACTCTTGTCATGGTTTCCAACTCTGTAGCTTGTGAGTCCGACCTCGTCTGGAATGATTGCCTCTCTTCCGTATGCTAGTCGAAACAGAGTCTCTCCTATAGGCATCCTTGTTGTCATCCTATAGGCCCATAAAATGCTTGGCAATTCTCCCGACCATATTTCCTTTGCCCCCTCGAGCCGAGTCTTGATGATTTTGAGCAAGGATCGGTTCATGACCTTGACTTATCCGTTGGCTTGGGGGTGGGCAGGTGATGAGTAGTGATTCTTGATTCCCAACTGTGAGCAAAAATCCCTAAATGAATCGTGTCGAACTGCTTCCCGTTGTCTAAGACTAGTACTTTAGGTATACCGTACCTACAGATGATGTTCCTCCATACAAAGCTTCGCACATTCTTCTCCGTGATGGTGGCCAGGGCTTCGGCTTCAGCTTTCACTCACTTGGTGAAGTAGTTTATACCGATTACTAGGAATTTTAGCTATCTAACTGCTGTTGGGAACAGGCCCTGATATCCAACCCCCATTGAGCGAAAGGCCATTGGGACATCATTGAGGTAAGCTCCTCTGTTGGTTGTCTGATGAGGTTACCAAACCTCTGACATTTGTCGCAAGCTTTGATGTATGCATAGGCATCCTTCTGCATGGTAGGCCAATAGTAACCTACCCGAATCAATTTATGCACAAAAGAATGTGATCCTGAATGGTTCCCACAGATTCCTTCGTGGACTTCTCTCACGACATAGTCTGCCTCCTTTGAGCTAAGACACCTCAAGTATGGACGAGAGAAGCCCCTTTTGTATAAGACGCCTTTTGTTAGCACGAACCGTGCTCCCTGAACCTTTAACTTCCTAGTGGCCTCCTTGCCGTCTGGTAGCATGCCGTCTTTTAAGTAGGAGGTTATTGTTGTAGTCTAGTTGCTTTCGAAACCTATCTCCTACACACTGACCCTGTCTATTAACGGTGAATTTTGAACAAAGGATAGTACTTGACTAAGGATAAGCATTTGTTATGCTGATGCAGCCTTGGCAAGACCGTTGGCTTTCTTATTCTCCTCCCTTGGGATTTGAACAAAATTTGCTTGGAAGTCGCTCATTTGATTTTTCACTTGCTCCAGGTACTTCTTCATCTATTCGCCCTTGCACTCATCGTCGTCGTTTACCTAACTTATGGTTACTTGAGAGTCGCAATACACGACCACATTTGCGGCTTATGCTGCTTTGGCTAGATCCAACCCTACTATTAAGGCTTTGTATTCCGCCTCGTTATTGGTCGTAGGGAAATCGAGTCGGATCATGCATTCAATTCCATCCCCTTCTGGGGAACGGAGTACTATACCAGCTCTGCCTGCCTATCTGTTGGACAATCTGTCTGTGTGGATACTCTATTAAGGCTGCGCTCTTGTCCCTTGGCCTTCCATGTTGGTGAATTCCACGATGAAGTCAGCGACGACCTGCCCTTTCATGGTCGTACGTGGGCGATACTACACGTCGAATTCATTCAACTCAATTGCCCATAGCGCCATTTTAGCAGCTTCGGGGCTGCTCATTGCTCTCCGTAGAGGCTTATCTTTTAGGACGACCACAGTGTGGGCCTAGAAGTATGGCTTGAGCTTTCAAGCTGTTGTCACTAACACCAAGGTGAGCTTCTCCATCAGGGGGTACCTCTCTTCTGTGCCTTAGAGCACCCAGCTAGTGTAGTATATAGGCTTCTATACCCTGTCTTCTTATCTAACTAGGGCTGCGCTAACAGCCGTCGGGAAGACGGCTAGATAGAGAAACAATTCTTCCCCTGGTTTGGAAGGACTTAGTAATGGTGGGGAGTACAGGTATGCTTTTAGGTCTTCAAATGCCTGTTGACACTTAGTCGTCCACTTAAATAACTTCTTCAATGTGAAAAAGAAGGGCAGGCATTTGTCTGTTGCTCTTGAGACGAACCTTTTTAGTGCAGCTACTTTGCCGTTGAGGCTTTGTACTTCCTTGATGATTGTTGGCAGAGTCATCTCCATTATTGCTCGTATCTTGTCCGTGTTGACCTCAATACCTCTCTAGGATACCATAAACCCCAAAAAAATTTCAACCGTCACCCCAAATGCGCATTTGGTCAGATTCAACTTCATCTTGTAAGAGTGAAGGGTATTAAAGGTTTCCTTGAGGTCGTCCAGATGATCGTCTTCGTGTTTGCTTTTTACTAGCATGTCATCCACGTAGACTTGAACATTCCTTCCAATATGATGTGTAAACATCTTTTTCATCATCCTTTGTTATGTGGCACCCGCGTTCTTGAGTCCAAATGGCAATACTTTGTAGTAGAAGAGACCCTGGCTAGTGACGAATGAAGTCTTCTCCTAATCAGCTTCGTCCAGATTGATCTGGTTGTAACCAGAAAATGCTTCCACAAAGCTCAACAAGTGGTGTCTTACTGTCGAATCTGCCAGGATGTCAATCTGCAGAAGTGGGTAGTTGTCCATCGGGCATGCCCTATTTAAGTCCGTGAAGTCCATGCACATCCTCCACTTCCCGTTGGCCTTCTTGACCATCACCACATTGGCCAGCCAGTCGGGGTAGTATACTTCACATATGAATTCTACTTCTTGTAATTTGCTAACCTCTTATGCTATGGACTTGTCCCGCTCCTGCACGAACATCCGTTTCTTCTGACGGATGGTAGAAAAAGAGGGCGATACATTTAACTTGTGGACTATGACTGAAGGATCAATTCCAAGCATGTCTTCATGGCTCTAGGCAAAGACGTCCTGTTGGCCTATTACAGGAGCAAGATCCAAGAAGATCAAAGAAGCACTTAATGGGCTAATTCAAGAGATTTGGGCTGATTTGAACGCAGGACATTTCAAGCTTGGCCTAAAGGAAGCTAAAAAAGTAATAAATTTAATTCAAGCTATTTAGGGCTGATCTGGCTTAATTGTGAGTGATTTATGGCATGAATTAATGGTTGATTGACTTTCCAGCTCGATATCTGTTAAGGCAGATTTTTTCCTATTTTGGAGGTGCAAATTTCAGACCAAATCAATTTTTATTTAGGGTTTTATTATTTAGTACGTTTTTTAGGTATTTTTCTTGTTTTTAGGTGCATTTAATGCTTTTTAGGTCAAATTGGATTCCTGATATGGTAAGGTATCAATTAGGAGTTATTTTAGAATATATTTTCTTGTCTGTCAAGTTTTATGGAGCCTTTAAATAGGCTCTAAAGTTTGTAAACGTTTTTCATAATATTATTGAATAAAAATCAGAAAATGTGTGGCTTTGCTCTTCTTTTGGTTCTTCAAGAACTGTGAACTTATCAGGGATTCTTCCTTGTGGCGTTAAAACTTTATACCTTCGGTTCGTGATTCTTTATAATCATTGGGTCAAGGTCAACTTATACCTTTGGTTTGCGTTTCGATTATAAACGTTGGGTCTCAAAAATTTTAATTTTAGCTTTCTTGGGCAAGTATTCCAATATTTTTGTTGGGTCTCAAAGCGTGTCGATTGAGGCTCGCATCATTTGGTATTAAATATTCCAATATTTTTGTTAGGTCTCAAAGCATGTCGATTGAGGTTCGCATCATTTGGTATTAGAGCACAGGTTCTAAAATTAGTTTCCTATCCCTTTATCTTTTGTTTCCTATTATCATCCTTTCTTGTTTCTTTTGTTTTCTTCATTCATCAACAAGCATGAGAATCAACAAGCATTCAAGGAACCATTGCATGTTCCAGTTGGGCCTATTACAAGAGCAAGATCCAAGAAGATCAAAGAAGCACTTAATGGGCTGATTCAACAGATTTGGGCAGATTCTAACGCAGGACATTTCAAGCTTGGCCTAAAGAAAGCTGAAAACGTAATAAATTTAATTCAAGCTATTTAGGGTTGATCTGGCTTAATTGCGAGTGATTTATGGCATGAATTAATGGCTGATTGACTTTCCAGCTCGATATCTGTTAAGGCAGATTTTTTCCTATTTTGGATGTGCTAATTTCAGACCAAATCAACTTTTATTTAGGATTTTATTATTTAGTACATTTTTTAGGTATTTTTCTTGTTTTTAGGTGCATTTAATGCTTTTTAGGTCAAATTTGATTCCTGATATGGTAAGGTATCAATTAGGAGTTATTTTAGAATATATTTTCTTGTCTATCAAGTTTTATGGAGCCCTTAAATAGGCTCTAAACTTTGTAAACGTTTTTCATAATATTATTGAATAAAAATCAGAAAATGTGTGGCTTTGCTCTTCTTTTGGTTCTTCAAGAACTGTGAACTTATCAGGGATTATTCCTTGTGGCGTTCAAACTTTATACCTTCGGTTTGTGATTCTTTATAATCATTGGGTCAAGGTCAACTTATACCTTTGGTTTACGTTTCGATTATAAACGTTGGGTCAGGGTTTCTATCAAAAATCTGAATTTTAGCTTTCTTAGGCAAGTATTCCAATATTTTTGTTGGGTCTCGAAGCGTGTCGATTGAGGTTCGCATCACCTGCAGTGCTTCTTCTTGTCTTTCCATCTTCTTAGGCTTTTCTTCTTGGGCAAGCAATGCGTCTTCTGCATTCATGTACTTAGTAGCCCTGTAAAGTACATTCAACATGGTTTTTGGGTCGTTTTTGTACAAGGAAAACAAAAGCTTCTGCTTCTGTAACCCATTGGTGAATGCAGCCACAAGTATCTTGTCGTCAGCTTCATCAATCGAGAGGGCCTCCTTATTAAAGTGGGTGATGTAAGATCTCAGTGTCTCATCCTCCCGTTGCTTGATATTCATCAGGCAGATAGCGGACTTCTTATACCTGTGCCCCCCAATAAAGTGTGAGGCAAACTGGGCGCTTAACTCTTTAAAGGTAGTGATGGAGTTTGGCGTCGGCCTACTGAACCATACACTTACGGGGCCCTTCAGCGTGGTGGGAAAGGCTCTGCACATGATCTCATTCGCTACGCCCTGGAAGTGCATAAGGGTTTTAAAAGACTCTAGGTGATCCAAGGGATCCCTAGATCCGTCGTAGGCCTCTACCTGTGGCGTGTGGAACTTCGATGGTAGGGGGATCGATGTGACGGATGCAGTGAAGGGTGAATCCGTTCGATGGACCAACTCGTCGAGGTCGCTCAACACCCGTCCTCTAAGGGTGTTCATCATAAAGTTCATCCTTTCTTTCATCATCTACATCTCAATGACCATGTATGGTGGAGCTGTATCTGCAGGGGATGGACGGCTTATATTTTGTCACTCTTGTCTGCTTGGGGCATTGTTGCCCTCCGACCCTTCTTGGTCCCTTCTCTAAACGCTCGTGCCTTCTTGGTCCTCCTCCTGAGTGTTATGCCCTGCATTCTTTTGGCACAGTTGTTCCTCTAGGTCATGGTTCTGTGATGAGGACACAATTTACTGTTTAATTATTGTAATTTATTATTTTTGGTATATTTATGTAAAAACGTTATTTTAGGTTTAGGTGATTTAATTCCTTATTTTTAGGTGCATTTAATGTTTTTTAGGTCAAATTTGATTCCAGATATGGTAAGGTATCAATTAGGAGTTATTTTAGAATATATTTTCTTGTCTGTCAAGTTTTATGGAGCCCTTAAATAGGCTCTGAAGTCTGTAAACGTTTTTTAGATTATTGTTGAATAAAATTCAAAAAAGGTGAGGCTTTGCTCTCTTTTGGTTCTTCAAGAACTGTGAACTTATCAAGGATTCTTCCTTGTGGCGTTCAAACTTTATACCTTTGGTTCGTGATTCTTTATAATCATTGGGTCAAGGTCAACTTATACCTTTGGTTCGCGTTTCAATTATAAACGTTGGGTTATGGTTTCTATCATAAATCTAATTTTTAGCTTTCCTGGGTTCAATATTCCAATATTTTTGTTGGGTCTCAAAGCGTGTCGATTGAGGTTCGCATCATTTGGTATCAGAGCACAGGTTCTAAAATCAGTTTTCTATCCTTTTATCTTTTATTTCCTGTTATCATCCAAAAAAAAAAAGTGAAAAAAAAAACTTGAAAAAAAAAAAAGAGATGGTAATTATTGAGAACATTGTGGAAGATTCAATTGAGGTTAATTATGAGGATGAGTCCACAACTCACAATCCTCTAGTCTCAATTGATTTGTTGAAGATGACTATTCAATTTGTTGATTTTCTTGGAGTAGAAAATTTTAATTTTATTATCAACCATTTGTTGATTGATGTTGCAAATAAATTGAAAGTAGATGAGAAGAAATTTTCTGCTACACTTTATGAAGGATTCAAGTTTCATAACAGGATCAAGTCATTAAAGCATTTGAAATATTTGTTTATTTGGAGTGGAAGATTTCAGATTTCAAAGATGAACTCGAGGACGAGTTTGTTTCAAGTGGAGGGGTCTGATGAGGACACAATTTACGGTTTAATTATTGTAATTTATTATTTTTGGTATATTTATGTAAAAACGTTATTTTAGGTTTAGGTGATTTAATTCCTTGTTTTTAGGTGCATTTAATGTTTTTTAGGTCAAATTTGATTCCAGATATGGTAAGGTATCAATTAGGAGTTATTTTAGAATATATTTTCTTGTCTGTCAAGTTTTATGGAGCCCTTAAATAGGCTCTGAAGTCTGTAAACGTTTTTTAGATTATTGTTGAATAAAATTCAAAAAAGGTGAGGCTTTGCTCTCTTTTGGTTCTTCAAGAACTGTGAACTTATCAAGGATTCTTCCTTGTGGCGTTCAAACTTTATACCTTTGGTTCGTGATTCTTTATAATCATTGGGTCAAGGTCAACTTATACATTTGGTTCGCGTTTCAATTATAAACGTTGGGTCAGGGTTTCTATCATAAATCTGATTTTTAGCTTTCCTGGGTTAAATATTCCAATATTTTTGTTGGGTCTCAAAGCGTGTCGATTGAGGTTCGCATCATTCTGCTTGGTGAGGCGTTCCACTGCCGCGACGAGAGTCTGAACCTGTCTCTTAATGGCAGTGGTGCGTAGTTCGTCTCCTTGATTATTGTTGGTGGTCGCTATTGAGCGAGTAAGTACCATGCAACTTTTTGTCTAGGAAGCGGTAGTATGGCTTACTTTTCGTTCCCACAGACGGCGCCAACTGATGATGCCAAAAATCGTCAGTAAGCTACATGGCCCCTACGTGCTCTTAGACAAGACCTGTGCAACATAGAAGAAGAAGAAGACCCTACAAAGAGAGTACCAGTGTGGTACCGGCCAAATATCCTCCGAATGTTAAGTTAGAGAACTCTCACAACTCTAGAGTGCCAAAGCTGGGATAAATTATGCCTACCTTGATTTCTAAGGGTTTTGGATTTTTATAGTAGTGTAGAATCGACTTATGTTTCTTGGTGAAAAAGATGTTTCCTTGTAGGGAAGATCCTCATAAATACACGTATTTTACAGGATCCTTTCCATATAGAGATTTTGTTGATTAGGGTTAATTGTAGGGTACAAGACATTTCCATTTGAAATTTCTTAAAGATCCCTTAAGCCATGTAGATGCCACGTGGCTTTGCCACCCATTGACTTAGTATCTGTCTACTTGGAATCCGTCCATCAGGGAGAGTCTATTCACCTTGGACACGATCTGTCGTCTTCTTCTTATGTTTTAATCATCCGTTATCCCAGTACTATCGCACATGGTAGGTTTTATTAAACGAGTCCGTCTACCTTAATTTTATCCTCTTCATAATTCAATTGACATTTCGTAATATTTTCAATGGGGACAACCAGAATTCAAATCCCTCATCCTTTAATTATCAAATTATTAAGGAAAAAAAAAAGAGCCAATATGTACCTTGTACATTGCATCGCTAAATAACTTGAACCTGTGAGGCACGAAAAGGCAGATTCTTTTAATTCCTCATTAACAATCAATATTTCAGTTCTTAATGAGCAATAAGTTGACCTCCTCTCACATCCACACTCTCATCTAATAGAATATATTTTTTTCAAAAATTAATGATACGAAAAGGGATTGACTTATCGATTTCATTCATAAAACCTCAAAGGTCAAAGAGTGATTTAATTAAAAAAAAAAATAATAATAATAAAAAAAAACTATCGGAGGAGAGTCATTTTATGAAAACTCAAACGAAGTTGATATAATTTATACAAAACTTTTTAATAACATAACGTGACATAATTTTGCACTTAGGTTATCCATTTAAATAATCATATCATATTTTATTGATTTCATGTAAATTTTTGGGGTTTATGAGTTAAAAAATAAAAAATAAAAAAAGAAGAAGAGGAAGAAGAGAAATTATCTCATGAATAAATAAGTGGGGAAAAAAATTCAAAGAATTGCATTATAAATCTTAAAGATTATAAACTTAATCCCAATTGGTGCAACTATCCAATGAATAGTCAACATATGAATTTGAGTCTAGGAATTAGCCATTTCAAAATTTGTAGTAAAGATATCTACCAATCACCTCTCATAATATCTTATATGAGTGAGTCTTATACATTGGGTATGATATTTTATAAACATGTTCAGGATTGTATGTTCATGATTTTTTTTTTTTGTTTTAATTTCATGCATCCTTTTTAGATATACACAATGAAAAAAAAAGAATTGAAGTAAATTTGGCTAGCCTAGCCTTAGGCTTTGAACTTAGGGAAATGAAAACAAAAAAAAAACAAAAAATGGTTTCCTTAGATTAAAGTTGATTGGTATAAGGATATGCAAGTCTCACCTAATATAAAAAATAAATTATAGTTTGAAGTGCTTTCTTCTTCTTAGTCAATACCCTAAGACTAGGCACCAGGTTCAAATGATTTCTTAAAACGATTAACATTTCTTTACGTACTTATCCACCGTGAGTGTGGGTCTCAATATAATCCTCAAATTAAATTAACTCTCTTATTATCTCATCATCAACAAAGTTCCTAGACAGTTGCACGAATGGCAGGTGCGACCGTCCTCAGTTGGACAAATTTAAGTTGTTGACCATTATTGCATAATATACTATTAATCAGCCTGAGCCAGCCCTCCTCGTAAAAACCGGAATTTCATTTGAAATATTATATATATTATGATAATAATAGCACCAGATGAAGACGAAGATGATACCTACTACGCTATTACCACTACTAATTACCACAGCAAAGCATACCAACTTTGGAGCTACGTACTCCAAGTCCAACCTTCCCCAGCTATGTCAAGAAGGAAAAAAAAAAAAAAAAAAGTACAGGATTTAAAAATACAAACAAAAACGTCTCATCAATAATATTTTTTAAAATTTAAATATTTAAAAAACCCACCCCCTACTATTAATACTCTAATGAACTCTTATTGGAACTATTATTTAATTAATGGGCAAAATTTAAATACAATATTTAAGTGCTATTCATTAGGTTCTATTATTAAAATTCAGCCATGTGGCTTTACTTAATTAAAATTACATTTCCATCTCATGAGAAAAAAGTCACATGACTAAATTTTAAGAAGAGAACCTAAGAAACAACATCTAAATACTGTACCTAAGTATTGCTTTAATTAATTAATAACAAAAGTCAAATAAAATGGCGGTCAGTACACTATTCCTTCAAGGCCCAAGTGTTTCGGGTGTCAGGGATTCGGTCATATGAAACAAGAGTAACCCACTTATCTCAAGTCTATTGGGAAAAACAAGGCACTTGTTGCTACCTTAAGTGACACCAAACCTGAGGATGATTTAGAGGATGACGGAATCCTGAATGCCTTCACCGCCACTGTCAATCCTACTGAATGGATTGTAGAAGATGTGGATGAAGAAGAAAACTTGGTGGAGTCAAAATTTGAGAAGATGGATGAGCAAGATGACATTCACACAGCCTATGCAAAGTTGTACAAGGTTTCAAATAAATATGAGAAACTGTATAGGTTGGCCACCAAGAAGCTCAGTGATGTGGAGCTTGAATGAGAACAACTCTCCATAAAGTTTGATGATGCCAATCAAACTATTGGAGTACTAAGGTTTGAGAACAATTTCTTGGCGGAGAAGACCAAGAAGCTTGAGGCAGAACTATTTCAAGTGAGAGCTTAGTTGGAGAGAACCTCAAGTGCAAAACTTGTGAGATGCTTAGCGTGCAAAACTTGATGCTCAAGTGCAAATCTACCTCCGATTGAACTGATTTAGGGTATGATTTTTCCTCTCCTAATATTGCTTCTTCTAGTACTATTGTTTTTGTTTCACCTGCTAACAATATTGATTCTGAGAATAATGATGCTAAAACTGTGATAGCTAGTGAGAACATAGACAATGGTAAATCTATCTTAAGAGCACCCCTTAAGCTTGCTAAGAAAGAAACAAAAAACCCTAGGGCTAAGAAAAATAAAGCTCAAAAGTCTAAAGAGAAGAAGCAGCATCTCTGTCATCACTGTGGCGCAGCTGGACATACTTGACCAAATTGCTATAGGTGGTTAGCCACTCAACAAAGAAACAGCATGATTTCATCGGGAAACCAAAATCAGCTTCCATCCTTTCTTGCTCCTCTTGGAGATCCCCTTAAGGCCCTCATGTTCCTTTCGAACTTGAACGATTTCAATTCTTCCCCCTCACCGACAGTTCAAGGTTTTGCTCAAAGGAAAGGTTCTTCCAAGGTGTGGAAGGAAAAGAGCTCCAAGTGATTTAGTCACTTTTTCTCTCTCTTTCCCTCGTTTTGTTATGTTTGCATTACTTGTGTGTTTTGCATTTTTAATCTGAGACAGTCTAGTTTTTATGCATTGCTATATTTGATATGTTTTTGTTTGGTTGTTTTTTCAAAAAATACAAAAATAGTGTGTATGTGTACATTGGTACTTGTGTACTTGTGTACCTTGAATGGCCAATGAAACAAAATTTTCTAAACTTTGTATCTTTTGTAGCTTAGATGAGCATCTCTACGCATAACTAAGTAAGTGAGCCTTGTGGGTCGTGTTTGTGATGAGTAAGGTTAAGTAATCTCTTGTACTTAACACTTGTATCACTCTTTTTGACAAGAATGACTAAAAAATCCTAAAAGAAAGGTATAAATAATTATCTCACCACTATTGCCTGCCAATCATGAAATGACATCTGTATGCTTCGACATAGCAAAAGTGAAATATCAAAAAGCTTAACATAAATGGGCATTTCTTTTCTCTCTCTTGCATACCCATGCATAATATGCTTAATAAAAAAAACTGCACAGAAAAATAAAAGCAAAAAGATCAAAATGCTTTAAAACATGATTGCAAGCATGTATTCTAGGAGATGTGGGAGTTATAGAATGTACCTCGAAGGTGATAGTCCCTATCAAATAGTTATGATCGTATGTGAGTTAAATTGATTTACTCATATCTCAAATCGTCATAACATAGAGACACTTATGCAATCTTGTGATGTTTTTCACACACAACACGCAATATTTTTTGCTACTTTTGATACATGTGTAGGTACAATGTGATTTGGCCATCACAAGGTTTACATGCTCTAATGTATACTCACTAAACTGTCTTAACTTGTTTTTGAAATATAAAATTGGTTAGACTTGTTTTATGTGTGTGTGTGTGTGTGTGTGTGTGTGTGTGTGTGTGTGTGTTTTGGATCTAAATGCATGACATTTTTCTTCATTGAGAGATGATTTTGAGAGCTTAAAATTCTGTTTGGATCTTTGGTTGAGTAGCATGCTTGATTGCCATTCATATCTGTGTTTTTCTCTTCATTGAAAAATTGTTTTTAAGCAATCTCAATAGCTCCTCGATAGCTCTCAATAGCTAGGCTATCTATCGAGACTCTCCAGCTTTTCTTTATCACAATCTCGATAGCTCTCAATAGCTAGCTCGATCAATCGAGAAACTTTCTATCTCCTCGATAGCTTCTAAATAGCTACCTCGATCCATCGAGCTTCTCTGCCTTAGAAACCTCTCGTTTGATCCTCAATAGCTAGTTCGATAGCTAAAAGACGCGTTTTAAACCTCTATAGATTCTCGATAGCTCTCGATCGATCAAGGTTTATGCTGTTCCTATATATACGCGCCTTGCGATTTCAGATCCATTCTCCTCGATCTCTCTCGACTGCTGTGAGTCTTTTCACCTCTCAAACACCTCTCACTCCCTCTAAACTTCATTCTCAAGCTTTCTTCGACCTTAATCTTGCTTTTCTTCGTTGGTAAGGTCTTTTATCCCTCTCTTCATCATGCATTTCATATGTTTAACCTAACTTTTGGAAAGTTTTGAGATTTTTCAAAATCAATGAAGTTTTTGCTCAATTTTTGGGATGGGTTTTTTCGAAATGATCTTTAAACTTCATGCATTTCATCACATGTGCATTATAACAATGTTTCATGCATTTTAGATGTGTGTTTACTTTGTTGCTATGTACTGGTAGGTTTGGATTGGGCTAAGCCCATGATGAATGAATGTTAGCATATCACATGTTCATGCATTCTCATGCATACGTACCTTCAATTCTATATATTTTGATATATGTGTTGCTTGGTAATTTTTTTTTTGTCTCTCTCTTTTTCTCTCTTTCTCTCCCTCTTACATTAGTTGCATCATGGCACCTAAAAGTAAATTTGTTCCGTCTTGGAACCCTCTTCGATCATCTTTATCTTCTTCTCCTTCTGACCCCACTCCGCTTCACATACGGTACCGTGATGAGAAGGCCAAATTGGAATTATTTGAGAACTTTTCATGACGAGGCTTCATTCGGAACGCTAATTCATTCTGTCTAATTTTTCTTACACTGATCTACCCACTGTCATTCACAGTAGGGGTTGGGTGTCACTTTGTGGCATTCTAGTCACGTGTCCTTCCATGATCATTTAGGAGTTCTACCTCAACATGCACGGATTTGACAATTCTATACCCCAAATTGTCACTCGCGTTCGAGGTATACGCATGGTAGTTACTCTGGGTATTGTATCCGAGGTACTACACATTCCTAGGATAGCGCATCCTGACTATCCTGGTTATGAGCGTTTGAGGATAGTGTCCAAAGACGAACTCTCATCTCGTTTCTATGAGACACCTTCTTTTTGGGGTGATCGATAGTTCACCCATTTCTTGGCCTTTGCTAAAGGTCCGAGGTTCCTTAACATGATTATGAGTTTTTTTCTATACCCTTTATCTCACTATAACACTATCACAGAGCCTCGTGCTCGGTTTTTGCTTTCCCTTTTTGAGAATCTTACCATAGATTTCCCCTCTCACTTCATTCTCTCCCTTATAGATGTCTATAGGGATACAGCGACCCGTGATAAGCTCATCTTCCTTTCAGCTATCACACGACTCCTTTGCCATTTTTATGTATCCTATCTTGAGTCTCCCCACTTCTCTTTCTTGTGTTTCATTGATGTCGCTATCGTTAAGCGGAGTTTTGCACAACATCACTCGAGGCGGACTTAGACCGAGACAGCTGCTCCTCTAGCTTCTACCACTGCATCCACCTCTGCTCTTTCGTCTTCAGCCGGTGGAGTGACTCTTGAGGCCATCTTGGCACAGCTTGTGCGCATGGATGCTCGCCTTGACACACTTTGTGATAAGTTGTGTCAAGTAAACACCCGTGTTGGTCATATCGCACGATGACAGGCTGTCATGGGTGGTTTAACGATTGCTTGTTCTCTATCTCCACTGGCGTCCGAGTATGGGAGTGACGACGGCTCCATCAATGATGATGTTAATAAGGATGATGATGATGCTAGCTCACCTAGTGATGATGAGATGTCTACTTGATGTACTTACCCCTTTGTCACCCGTGACTAAAAGGGGGAGTAGTTTTGAGATGATAGTAGTCATACTCATAGGGGGAGGGTTAGTTAGGAGATAGGGGGAGTGTGTTCTTGAGTGTTCATATTTTGAGGGATATAGTGAGGATTTTGATGTATCTTTCTCTTTTCTTTCTATTTTAGATACATGGGTCTTATGACCATTTGACATACATTGTACTTATATTTGGTTTATATATATTTTGATGTATGTTATTTCACCTATCTCTGCATGTGTTGTTTCTTTTCTCTCTTTATACACATGTTTCTTATTTATTGTGTGCAATCTTTTATTTCTGTTTCACACAAAGATGCATTGATGAGTTTTGTTTAAGTGTTTCAAAAATACCGGTTGTTAGTCTTCCTTGCCATGAACTCTCTTCTTGCAAAGGTTTTCAAGAGTTTGTGTTAGGATAGATTTTACTGTACTTAACAAGTGAGTATGAGTTGAGTGATTTATGACTTCTCTCATATGTTCATTTGTTTGTTGTGGTTTTGTCATGGATTGCCAAAGGGGGAGATTGTTAGGACATATGTGATTGGATGTTAAGAACATATGGCAACATTTTATGTATTGGCTAATCATTTGACAAAACGCACTTTACTTGTAATTGGGTAGATCTAGCATGTGTTTAATACTTCAAGAAACAAGGTTTCAAGTTCAAGTGTTAAATGTTGGAAAAACTGGTTTTGTATCTCATACAAAACACACAGCAGAAGCAACAAACATGGATCTATTTCATTCATGATTGATAACATGGATCTATTTCAGCAGAAGTCGTGAGATTTATTATTCATTTAACAATCGTTAAGAGAATAATAAATCTCACACGGTCCAGTTCAATATATCTTAACTCTTAAAACATATCAACATATCAACTAGAAGTCTCCACCTCCATGATCAAAACAAATCATCTTAGTTGATACGTTATAGTCTTCGCAGACGATATGCCAAATTTCATCACCGACTACGAACTATAAATTCTGAGTTTACAAAGAACTTGTGATTTATATCTTCTGTGACTAAATCACATAAATCACATACTATGCATCTCATGGACTATATGATAATATCCAAATATTCATGTTACCATTATTTTAGATAAAAATAAAACAACTTTATTAATCATAACACTAAGTCATACACAATGTCATACATAGCATCATACAATAGGATTTAAGGGCACACATCCAACAATCTCCCACTTGCCCTAAAAACTATGGTGCACTAATCTAACTCCTATTCCCTCCAAATGTGACTCAAAAGTCCTTTGAGGCAAGGCTTTGGTAAAAGGATCTGCTAGATTATTTGCACTTTCAATCTTTGCTACCACTACATCTCCACGAGCAACAATGTCTCGAATGATGTGGTACTTCCTCTCAATGTGCTTTCCTTTCTTGTGATTCCTTGGATCTTTAGATTGTGCAACTGCTCTACTATTGTCGCAAAACAATGTAATGGGAACTTGCTCCATTCTCATAGCACTAAGATCATAAAGGAATTTCTTGAGCCAAACAGCTTCCTTTGCTGCTTCACAAGCAGAAACGTACTCAGCTTCCATGGTGGAGTCTGCAATACAAGATTGCTTAACACTCCTCCAACTTATGGCTCCACCTCCCAAGGTGAAAACACATCCTGAAGTGGATTTTCTGAAATTTAGATCCGATTGAAAATCTGAATCTGTATAGCCAATGGGAATTAAATCCTCACACCTGTAAACAAGCATATAATCTCTCGTTCTCCTAAGATACTTGAGAATATGCTTTACAGCTTGCCAATGTTTTGGTCCTAGATTTGAGTGATATCGGCTGACCATACCAACTGAATAACAGATATCTGGTCTAGTACAAAGCATGGCATACATGAGACTTCCCACTGCAGAAGCATAAGGAACTTGTCTCATCGGATTTTCTTCCTCTTGAGTCTTAGGCCTTTGGTCATCAGACAGAGGAACTCCATGTCTAAAAGGAAGCAATCCTTTCTTGGAGTTTTGCATGCTACACCCTTCTAGAATCTTATCTATATATCTAGCTTGTGATAAGCCTAACATCTTATTCTTGCAATCTCGCCAAAGCTTGGTCCCTAGAATAAAGTTAGCCTCACCCAAGTCCTTCATATCAAATTGGCTTGACAACTAAACTTTAACCGATGACATTACCCCTACATCATTCCCAATGAGTAGAATATCATCAACATAAAGCACTAGGAACATTACTACTTTGTCTCGATGTCTTTTGTACACACATGGTTCATCAAGATTTTGTTCAAAACCAAATGATTTGATTGCTTGATCAAATCTGATGTTCCACGACCTAGATGCTTGCTTAAGTCCATAAATGGACCTTTTTAACTTGCATACCATATGCTCTTGGTTCTTTGCGATGAAACCTTCCGGTTGCAACATGTATATTTCTTCTTCAAGATTGCCATTAAGAAATGCAGTCTTGACATCCATTTGCCAAATCTCATAATCATAATAAGCAGCAATGGATAAGAGAATTCTAATAGACTTAAGCATGGCTACTGGCGAAAACGTTTCATCATAATCAATACCTTCTTTTTGTGTATACCCTGTCGCCACTAGTCTTGCTTTAAAGGTTTCAACCTTTCCATCTATCCCTCTCTTCCTCTTGTAAACTCATTTGCAACCAACAGGTTTAATGCCATTTGGCGCCTCTACAAGATCCCATA
>NC_134017.1:35580135-35590135 GCF_040712315.1 Castanea sativa
TACCCAGGAAAGCTAAAATTCAAATTTATGATAGAAACCCTGACCCAACATTTATAATCGAAATGCGAACCAAAGGTATAAGTTGACCTTGACCCAATGATTATAAAGAATCACGAACCGAAGGTATAAAGTTTGAACGCCACAAGGAAGAATCCCTGATAAGTTCACAGTTCTTGAAGAACCAAAAGAAGAGCAAAGCCTCACATTTTCTGATTTTTATTCAATAATATTATGAAAAATGCTTACAAATTTCAGAGCCTATTTAAGGGCTCCATAAAACTTGACAGACAAGAAAATATATTCTAAAATAACTCCTAATTGATACCTTACCATATCAGGAATCAAATTTGACCTAAAAAGCATTAAATGCACCTAAAAACAAGGAAAATACCTAAAAAACGTACTAAATAATAAAATCCTAAATAAAAGTTGATTTGGTCTGAAATTAGCAGATCCAAAATAGGAAAAAATATCCCTTAACTGATATAGAGCTGGAAAGTCAATCAGCCATTAATTCATGCCATAAATCACTCGCAATTAAGCCAGATCAGCCCTAAATAGCTTGAATTAAATTTATTACGCTTTCAGCTTCCTTTGGGCCAAGCTTGGAATGTCCTGCATTAGAATCAGCCCAAATCTCTTGAATCAGCCCATTAAGTGCTTCTTTGATCTTCTTTGATCTTCTTTGATCTTGCTCTTGTAATAGGCCCAACTGGAACATGCAATGGATCCTTGAATGCTTGTTGATTCTCATCAATTAGTCTTTGAATCCTACTTGAATTAATATGACCTAAACGCAAGTGCCATAGATATGCATCACTAGTAGAAGGAAACTTTCTCTTTAATGATTTTACATGAGAGCTACTATCTAATTCAGAATTGTATAATTTATGCTTTTTAGGAGTTAAAATATAAAGACCATCCACAATATTTCCAGAATAGATAAACATTTTATCCTTCTTTATTACAACATTGTCTTTGAGGATAACACAATATCCATGTTTACCTAAGTAAGTTGCAGAAATTAAATTCCTACGAACATTAGGTACATACAAACAGTCTTCCAATATTAAAAATCTAGACTTAAAACATCAATCAAACACTCCAACAGCTTCAACCAGAATCTTGCTCCCATCAGCCAAAGTAAAAAATAGTTCTCTTTCATTCAACTTTCTGGTCTCCTAGAACCCCTGCAAAGAATTGCAGATATGATCAGTACAACCTGAATCCACACACCAGGAATCCGTTGGATTCTGTACCAAACATATTTCAAGAAGAAATGAACTTTTCATACCCTTATTCTTTGGCAGCCTTGAATGTTGGACAATTCCTCTTCCAATGTCCTTTCTCACCACAATGGAAACACTTTCGTATGGTTTTCTTTCCTTTGTTGGCAACTCCTAAGGCAATTTTTTTTACGATCTTTCTTAGTGAAGTCCTTCTTCTTCTTCTTCTTCTTCTTCTTCTTACCCTTGCCTTTCGACTTAGGTTGAGAAGTAGAAGCTTCACCCGTATTGGCTTTAACACTAGAAGTACCAAGGATGCCTTCCGCTGCCACTAACTCATTCATTAATTCAAACAAAGAATAAATATTTTTGTTCATGTTATAATTAAGTCTGAATTCCTTGAATGATTTAAGTAGTGACTGGAGTATCATATCCACTTGGGATTCTCCATCAATGTTGGCACCTAAAACTTCCAATGTATTCAGATTAGAGATCATTATAAGACAATGCTCTCTCACTGAACTACCTTCAGCCATTTCGGTATTATAAATTTGCCTCATGGTCTCTTGCCTTGCAGAACGGCCTTGCTCACCAAACATCTCCTTCAGACTTAGCATGATGTCCGAAGCTAGTTCTACATCCTGCATTTGATGCTGTAGAACATTTGAGATAGATGCTAGGATGTAGTATTTGGCCATCTCATTAGATTTCTGCCAACGATCATATCGCTGTTTTTCCTCAAGATGAGCATCTAATGAAGGAAAGCTAGGACATGGTTGAGTAAGCACATATTTGTGCTCTTCAGCTGTAAGAACAATGTCCAATTTTTTTTCCAGTCAACATAGTTGGATCCAGTCAGTTTGTTTTGATCAAGAATAGCAACAAGTGGGCTAAATGATGCCATGATAAAATCTGAAAACAATAAACATGAATACAATAAGTAAATTGGACATTATCAATTTAGCATGTAAACAAATACTATGGAACCTTAATAAAACCATAATATAAAATATGCAACGACAACCTAATCTCATATTCAATATCCCTCAGCATAGAGTGAATATAAAATACTATGATTGATTGAGAACTATTCTCATTATTAGTGTTATATGATAACTCTTATCAAACACTAATAATATGCCGTTTTACATTTAGCCTCTAAGTAATAATAGTAAGAACTCAGCATAGAGGATACTATAATACTTTAGTCTAGTGTATACCATTGTCTAGAATAATCTGTAGCCACATTTCATCCCTTAACAGGCTTATTTTGTAGTACCATGATAAAAACACCCTCCGCGTGGAATGCAAAGCTCGAAGCTAAGACAAGGTGTTTATCAAACCACTATAAACCAGGAAATTCAATCTTGTAGAACCATGAAATAAATACTCTTCGCATGGAATGCTAAGCTCGAGGCAAAGACAAAGTATATATTTCACACTACTATGAACCAATAATGGAGGCTGTGAGATCTAACCCTTGTATCTCTCTCCCACGAGATATTTTAAATTAAAGGTTTTTAAGATCAAGAATCATAATAATGCTAGACACTTGGAAAACATAATCCAGATTAGGAATAAATTTCATAATCCTAGCATTAATATATACATATATATAACGTAATATAAACTCATATTACATTATAAAACTATATTATATTATATATAATATAATATACAAATAAATATATGTAATATAAGATTATTACATTACAATATATATATATATGTATATATATATCTTACTGCCATCACATTACAATATATATATAACTTACGGCCATGAATAATTCCCACTGCAAGCCATAAGCCATGCAATAATACACCAAGCCATAAGCCATGCATGAATACATTCAAACCATGCAATTGAATTCCAAGCGGTGCAAGCATATATACAGTTATTTTAACAATCAATAACCACCAATAATCAATGCAATCCGTACAACACTCAATCGTATTCATATCCAAGCATTTACTATAAGGCATGGCATAAAGAACTTCCATTCTATCACACTTGCAATATATATATATATATATATATATATATATATATATATATATATATATATATATATATATATATATATATATATACGGATTAAGATTTCCATTGATGGTTATTGAATGAAATTCAATAACTACTCCTAACTTCCACTAATATCCAATCCGTGCACTCTTTTTGTCATGCAAAACAATATATCACATATATTGATCAATGCACACAAGGTTTATGGAACAAGTTCTTTATGCTGAAATTTGAAAACACAATGATAACAGTTTTCTGAAATTCTAAAATCCAATCACACGCTATACAATCATGATATGAAAACCTGGCTCTGATACCAATTGTAGGAAAAACTGATTTTGTATCTCATACAAAACACATAGCAGAAGCAACACACAAGGATCTATTTCATTCATGATTGATAACGTGCACTATGTAAATTTCAGAATTTAAGAACAAGATGGCGTACCTTGGTGTGGTGAAATTCAAAACCAAAGATTGAAGTACTCGGGAATACTTTTAATCTTCACTCCAATTCCACTTTGCGCCCAAGATGTGTGGTCTCTCAATCAGTTTTCAAAGGGAGAATGGAAGTGTGTCTCACTCTCACATACACACCATTTCTTATATCACTAATAAAAAATTATGTATATTTCTCCCTTTATAACTAACTGATTATCTAATTGGGCCGGCCTATTGGGCCTTTCCAATTGGGCTTTAGTGTGTGGCTTGGAGTGGGATCAAAAGGGACTAATAAGACACTAGCTCCAATGGGTCTTGGGCTTTTCCGTCAACTCTTGACAAGTCCAAAGTTACCATTAATTATATTTAATACCACTATATAAATATAATTTCACTCTAGGCTTTATTAATAAATTATATCCCAAAACTACATGCAACCCCTTCATAAAATATTCATAGTAACACAAAGTCATGAATGTAGACTGCCACTTTGAAAATTACTACATCTTATCCTTGAGTACCTGGTTTAATCCTTTTAAAATTATTCACAATATATTTATGAAATCCAATTTCATAAATATATACTTTAGTAATTTCTTACCAAAGTGGTTAGGTCTAACTCTCTGAATAACTGAACCCATTAAACTTATCTCAAGGGAATATTTTTTATCTCCATTAAGAGACTATGAATTCCATCTTGAGAATATATGTTCCATCAACACAAAATGTGGCTGTCCAACATACTGAGGTTTTGACCATTACTTTAGATCTCACTCCTGATATATTAAAACAACCTACACCTCATGATCAAGTCCATTATTCTCTCAAGATTAAGAGTTCATGCAAATAGAAGTCGTGAGATTTATTATTCATTTGACAGTCGTTAGGAGAATAATAAATCTCACACGGTCCAGTTCAATATGTCTTAACTCTTAAAACATATCAACTAGAAGTCTCCACCTCCATGATCAAGACAAATCATCTTAGTTGATACATTATAGTCTTCGCAGATGAAATGCCCAATTTCATCACCGACTACGAACTATAAATTCTGAGTTTACAAAGAACTTATGACTTATATCTTCTGTGACTAAATCACATAAATCACATACTATGCATCTCATGGACTATGATAATATCCAAATATTCATGTTACCATTATTTTAGATAAAAATAAAACAACTTTATTAATCATAACACTAAGTCATACACAATGTCATACATAGCATCATACAATAGGATTTAAGGGCACACATCCTAACATTAAAGCCATGCAAGTCTATCCAAGAATCAAGTGAGAAAGTTTTGGATTTTAAAGCTCGACAGCTAGTATCTATCGAGGTTTAAAAGCTACTGAAGCCCGTGGCTTGACAGCTAGCTCGATAAATGGCTATCTATCAAGGTTTATAAAACTCAGTTTTTCAAAACTATTTTTCATCCAATCCGTGAGTATGTGTTTGGGCTTTCTTTTCTCACAACCCTAAACATATATAAGGATTATTTTAAGGGTCGTATCAGGTTGCACAGGCAAGAGCACAATTGCACAAGAGCATAATTCCACAAGTGTGACCGGAAACCTAGTTTTCCCTAATTCTTGAAGAAGCTGCAGTGTTTGTACACCGTAGGGTTTTGTGACCAAGTAACTTCATGGTCTTTATCAGTTGAAGAACAGAAGAACTTTTCAGCCAACATCCTTCTCAAGTTGGTGATAAAGTCACGTACTGGGATCCGCGCATCTTTTGATTAGTCATATACTGAGAGCCGTGCAATATAAGGAGAGATTGTCACTATAGAACAAGTCCAATTGGGTATTGGGGTAAGGGTTCAACTGTAGGTTGGTATAAGGTATTGAGATTCCTTTACTTGTAACTGCTTGTTTTGATAATAGTGGATTCTCGTGAGTGGTGACCTTAAAATCATCCGGTGGGGTTTTTGCAGTGTAGGTTTTCCCCATTTGTAAAAAATCACCGTGTCATTTAATTTCCGCTGCATATTTAGTTATTCGATGATTTTTTTGTGCCACCACACTCATTGCATGTAATTGAACTTAATTAATTCACTTGGCTAATTAATTGGTTAATTCATCACTAGGGGTCAATACATTTTTGGCCTGTCACAAATGTTAAATTGATTTGAGAAATGTTAAAATAAAAAATATAACTTTTAATGAGCAAATAAATCTATTTTTGGAAAAGTAAAGCCAAGGAAGCCCTCAGCATGCGCACACAAGAATCAGCCTGTGCATGCAACCATGATGCATGCGTACACAGGCCCGATGGTGCATGCGCATGAAAGGTTCCAAAAGCTATGAAAGACAAGTTTTTTGCATTAAAAGCTGATATTTGGAACGAATCCCACATCGTTTGGGAGTTGTTCCAAACTCCTATTTTCACAATATAAATAGCCATATATCGTACCTTTTCAAAACACACGGAAATCCTACAGGAAAACACAAAGATTCACTAGAAATAATGAATCAAGGAGGGAGTTTTTCACAAAACATTCTCGAGTCAATTTTCTTTTGATTGGGGCCTTTTCTGGCCTTAATCTTTGAGTTTAAAATTACTAATAACCTTTTTATTGATTGTGAATAGATTTGACTGAAGGGAATGGTTAAAAATCAAGCCTAAGATTTTTTGTTTTTGAGGTATTAGTCTAAACTTTCTTTCTTTTTTTCTTCTCTTTTCTATTTTTTGTACTTTAATTTTTTTTTTTTTGCTTTAGTTTCTGTTATATTATGTTTTAATATTTTTATATAGCTTAGGTTTGTGTAGTCTAATGTTTTAAAAGTATGTTAGAGTGTTAGATTTATTGTTTTGAAGTTCTGTTATATCTGCTGTGTTGCTAGGGTTTCTGGGCTGAAACCCACATGCGCATAATTTTGGCTTTGCACGCAAGCTTGGTTATGCGCACGCAGGCTTGTTCATGCGTGCGTATAATCCTACCCAAAATCCCTAACCCTAATTTTTCTGATTTCGTTTCCGATATCACATGCAATGCTTCTGTCTTAGATCCTTTTTCATATATTCATGCTTTTGAGCTTTTGTTTCACATGTTTGTTTGTTGTTTTCCTTTCACATGTTAGAATTAGGTTTTACCTTGTATTTTACTTAATTAATGCCATGAACTCGCTTTCACATGTCCATGCATGAATGCCATAGGTGTTGAGCTGCGGTGAGATAAGTAAGGTCAGTCATGCATTCACATGTACACATTTTGTTTGCAATCTCGTTTAGGGTTGATGAACATGATGTGGTGGTTTGAATAAGCATGTTATGTTCTTAATGTTCCCCATGATCTCTTGACAATACCATGATTATATGCTGCCTATGTTCTGCTTTGATATTGTTGTTTATGTTTCTACCTTGGATGTGATATGTTGGCATGATGATAGATGTATGCTAGGGCTTATGCCATACCATTTTGGATGAATGCTAGGTTAGTTTGACATGTATTCTAGATGAATGTCAGGAGATGCCATGCTAGATGAATGTTAGGGTTTAAGATGTGATGATATGTGTGATTAGATGTATGGCTAGCGACGTTTGATGTCATGTTGATTGTTAGATGAATGTTAGTCTGTGTGTGTGTGTGTGTGTGTGTGTGTGAGTCTAGAATAACAATATTGAGTGTGCCTTTAATAAGGTTAAGACCTTCCTAAGACCATACCTTAACTCCGAACCCATATCTTTGGTAGTAAGATTAATGGTCCTTCCTCGAGAGGACGCTATATATATGGTCCTAGACCATTATAAAAACTAGATGGTGACTCCTAAACTCTGTTGTGTCCATAGTGGCAACTCCAATGAGGATTATGACTTTAATTCCTATGTGTCATATGTCTTAACCTTAATAAAGGCTTATTCAATACTTGTTTGCACAAGCATTCGCTTGGTTCTACTGTCCCTTTACCTCGGTTGGTGATGAGTGGGAAGATGGAAGGCTCCATTTGGGCCCAAGTCTTTCGAAGTTCATCCCAGCCATTGCCTATGATGGGCTTTGAGTACGTTAAATGTTTGCCACCAATCCACAAAGGTCCACTTAGGCCCTTGGTTGGAATCATGGCCCGCTTAGTTGTGAGTGACCTACTTTGTTCAAAAGAAGCTTAAGGAGCTTACCTACACTTAGAGAGGTCCTAGGTCCTATCAAAATAAGACACTTTTTATGTATCTCTTGTTTGTTCAACCACACATTTAGTGATCACCTAATTCTAAAGGACAAAAAAAAGATATAAAAAATGGAAGGATAACACTAAAGTTATGGCATACCCTAAGCCAATTGGGATAAAAGAAAGTGTAAGAGGCTTATCCCTAAATACAAAGTTATAACTTAACTTGAAAGGTTCAAAAGACCATAGCCTAATTGCTATTGTAAGCCCAAATCAAAAAGCCTTTTTTGAAAAAGAGGACTTTGGGCCTAAGACAACAAATATGCTATGGACTTAGCATCCAAAATCCTACAAAGTCAATATGAATTTCCATAATCTTGGGCCTCTTTGTTGTATGCCTAGGCCCAAAATGATGAGAACTTCATGGACCTTGAAAGGAAGGTTACAATATATTCTAGCTAATGGGCTATTTCAGAAAGAAAAAAAAATGATGATAATAAAATGAAAGAGAGGGGCCTAAAGGTGATGAATATATTCCAAGCCCATGTTTGACACAAAGGGTTGAAAATCTCTACGTACATTCTAATGAAAGCCCATGAGTGTTAGATGAGAGCATTATTGTAAATGGACCAAAACCCAATGAAACAAGGGGCAATGCTCATGAAAGGAAAGGGAATGGCTTTGTAATTGGGACTTCATTAAAATGGACTTAAAGACTTTCTAAGAACATCTAAAAATAAAAGGAACCTTTTAATTGGGACATGGACTTAATGAAAATGAGACTTCTTTTCAAGCACCATTGCACCACCAAAGTTAAGAAGACACATCCCTACTCCAATTTGGATCCAAGAAAAGCACAGAAGACATTTGGTCAAGATTGAGGACACGCACCAAAGAGAAGTGTTCCAAGTAGGAGAATCATCCCAAACAATAATGGCCACTCCAATTATCAATGAGGTCACACAAAATATGTTCAAGGCAATGGAAGAACAAAGTGATGTTCTCAAAAAGATGGGAAGTCACCTCACCAAGCTAGAAGAAGCCAAGCTAAAGAAGCTCCCATGTGTAGAGGTTCTCGATGAGGAAGAAGTGGAACATTGGGATAAAAGGGACAAACTGATTATGAAAGGAACAAGAAATTTGAAAAACTCATGGAAGAAACCATAGCCATGAGGGAGAAGATGGAGAAAATGCAACTAGCCTTTCGTAAGGCCCAAGGGATAGATGATTGTCTCTATAACATAGAGGGGGCATAAGCTCCAAAACTCCCATTGCACTGCCTCCAAAGTTAAGACTTATGATGTGGAAAAATTTGATGGAACTTGAGATCTGAAGCAACATGTTAGGAGGTACCTAAGCATTGCTAAAATGAAAGGGTGGATAAGAAGCAAACTTTGCATGAATTTCCTCTCTTAGTCACAGAAGGTGCATTAAGATGGTACTATAGTTTGGATCCTAGTAAGACTAAGATGTGGAATGAGGTAGTGAAGTTGTTTGTGGATCAATTCATCTTTAATACTATGATTGATGTGACTTTAAGAGACTTGGAGACCATTAAGCAAGGAGTAGGAGAAACATTCTCCAAATACAGGACAAGGTGGAAGGGAAAGGCATCTAGGATGGTTAATAGACCAAATGAGAAAGACCAAATCAACATGATTAGTCTCCTTTCATCGCCTTTTAGTTCTTTTGGAGAGTTATGTGATTGTGGAATTAGAATAGAGGATGCCATCAACAATGTACAATTGGAGAAGAGTGAGAGCAAACTTCCAATCAAGAAGACATATGGAAGACGAACAACTACCTCTAAGAGCATCCACATTGGTAGAGAAAAATATTGGGCTATTTAGCACCTACAAAAGTCACTTTATTTATTTTACCTCTTCACTTCACAATACACCCAACATCAATAGATCTATATTTTTAGCTATTTGATTAAAATAATATGAAGAACTCATTAATAAAATAAAACATATCCACCACAAAAACCTTTCAACCAGCCACACGACTCCACTAGTAACAACACAGCCACAAAACAGTCGAAATAGCCACAAGACAGCCAAAAACAGCCACAACCACTTTACCACCACTCCACTACCAACACCAAAAACAGCCATAGCCACTCCACCACCACTCCACTGCCAACATAGCCAAAACCAAACCCAACACAACCACAATTACAACCAAAACACAGCCCAT